>NW_019421739.1:509578-510625 GCF_000390285.2 Anoplophora glabripennis
AACATTAAACTAAAATCTTTAACAAAGTAATTATCAAAAACATAAACCTTACTTATAGGTTAATATTAACAAGATCACGTCATAAATTCCTTGAAAACTAGTTTCTTTCTACGAACACCAAATTCTTCTCATAAAGCTAATATTTTTTATTATCTATTTAGTTTAATTACAGTCCGGAATGACATATTTTCATGATTTATATAATTCAAAGTAGCTTACATTATTTATTTTAAAATTTTTAACACATTACAAAAATGACATGATTGATTTATAATTCAAATCACAAAACATATAAATATTCAAAACTGCCGCTTTTTATCTCCCCTCTCTACATATGGGACATATGGAACACTAGCGCCCTCTTATTTTTGTAAGATTTTTGTTTACATGGAGTTCGGGCTCCTTGTATAGTCTCCATGGGAATAATCATGGAGACTATCCGCGATAATTTTTAAGATGCAAGCGCACCAAGCGGCGAAAGCAGTAAGCTCCGAAACAAGGTAATTTTGACATTGCCGTTCGCGTTTACACATTCATTTGAACAACATTTGTCTTATTTGCCATTATTAATAGTAATTTTGTTATCAAACTGCGGTTATTTCACTTTTGTGTTATTTTATAGGTTTCAAAAATTTCATAAATAAATTTTAAGGCAAGTATTTATGTCTACTTTATTTGTCTCTAGCATTACAATGTAATGTACATTTTATTAAGTTATAACTATGAACTTATCCGTTGTGGAATACATTTCCTATTTACATATATGCTAACGAAAGCTCTCGTTGTATATTAGAAGAAGAGGCAGTTTTTAAAGCTGATCATGTGGTACTATATGGGAAAATTGAGCAAAGTTAATTTAAATTTAGAAATTTATATTATGTCTGCAGACTAGTGCCCTTACTTACTAACAACCCTCATGAAATTCAGGGAGTATTATCTATCGGCAATAATATTTTGAAAATTTCTTCAATGGTTTGATGAAAACTTAATTCTGGATTTCTCTTGGACCATGAAGAGCAACCTTGAACTGAACAATAATAGTTTGAC
>NW_019421739.1:511326-513209 GCF_000390285.2 Anoplophora glabripennis
AACTGAAAACTGACTATGGAAAGTCGATAAATTATGGTTGGACAATTTCTAAGCTGATTGCCATGTTGTCGGTTTTGGCTTCTCAATGCTTCGAGAGTTATATCGCTCTCTTCTTTAGAAGGGATTTGGAACTGTTTCTTTTGAAGGTCAGAATGAGATGTCTCTCAAAATTTTGTAAAAATAAAATGTTTATCTACCAAAGATTTCAATGTTTTATTAATTGAATCAAAAAACTAAATTATTTGTACCTAATTAAAAATAAAATAAATATTTATTCATAACAAACAAGTAACAAAGTAAATATATATTACAAATAAAACAGGAACTCTTCTTAAAAATAAGTAATACTTGTCAGTCTATCTTCTTTTTCTTCTTAAAATTTCATTTTGTTCAATTTATTCAATTCAGTAATAATAATAACGATGTCACCAGCAAGAATTATTATATGAAAGATACGAATTTAATTATTTATGTGTGTAATATAAATTACAATATGTAGAAATAAATAAAATATACTTTGTTGCTATTGTCAATATTATGCTCTGAACATATTCATCGTTGCTTTGTCGAGACCTCATCACACACCAGCAGAACTTTTCTTTTATTAGATTATACACGGCAGGATGCTCACTTTCTAGTATAATTTCATCGTAATTTAATTGCTCTTGATTTACTTGCTGTTCTTGTTGTTGTTGTTGTAGTGTTGTTGTTGCTCTTGTAGCTGCTACACCTGTTGTTGCTGGTGTAGCGGATGCTCTTGCTGTTGATGCTGCTGCAAGATATATAAAGAAACAATGCATCATTCAATATTATACAATATTTTCACTTATGAAATCTTTCTATTTAAAAATTTCTCTACCTTATTGAGAATCAATGAAGCTGCTTCCATCTTCCGAATTATTCGATTTTTTGCTATAATATTAACCCGCTATTCGGTCAAGTTACAGTCATTGACTTCACATACTATTACCATACCTACTTAAATTATTTTCGAAACTTTTTATTTACCATTATAAAAACAAATTGTAATAATTATTGACTTGACTTCTAGTTTTTATGTTAAATACGTCCACGATATATCTCATTATAAAATAAAATTGGTTATTTGCTTACTTCACTCGTATTTATTATGCTACATTCACTTGGGACATATGGAACACTAGCGCCACCCCAACTTCTGCCATTTCTTGGACAAATTTTGTCAATTTTCCCATATGAGTTCGTGCTCCTTATCTAGTCTCCCTGGGAATAATAATCAAAATTTAAATTTACAACACCCTGAAATTCCACATACTTCTATCTCTCTATCTATCTATAGAAGTATGTGTGAAATTCACACCAAAACAAAACAGACATATTTCGACAGATGACAGAAATTCTGGATCGCGCTGTTTCCGATTTACGAATATTTTGCGGCAAATTTGATAAGAACCAATGGTTAACTAAATAAATCTGTCAGGGTACAATCGTCATCCAGCAGGCTGTCAGCCACCAATCATAAGAACCTGACAGGCTGGAAGTGATGTCACGTTGCTCATATCCCCATTCTAGTTTCACCCCCATGTAATATACTGTCAAATACTGTCAAAGTCAAAAGCGTCATATCTATGGCATACACATAAACACATATTTATTTCATTACAACTACAGACGACAGAGTAGTTCATAAGATCCCCACCTAGATATAAAAGTGGGTTTCCAACAAAACTATGCGTTTTGGTTTCTCCATTGTGTTAAAAAAACCAAAACGTGAAATAGAAAAGTGTGAATTCATATTACCAATGGGAATATAAAAAAGTCTTCGCGCCATTATCCTATGGCTAGAAATTGGCCTCAATGATTTGGGATCGAGGGGGATTATCTCTCTTTATCCTGCCTCATCT
>NW_019421740.1:0-4621 GCF_000390285.2 Anoplophora glabripennis
CAAGATCAAGCTTACACAAAAACACAACATTCTGTGTTTCACATGCTGTGATTAGTGCAATTTTTCACGAGATTCTATTCAACCAATCACCGATCGCATTATCTCGTGCGTATGCGTAACGGTTTGTCATTGATCATTGTAAACGAATCATTAATGCTGGTGGCCCACAGTGGGCTATTTTCACCGTACAATGCTAATGTTTTTTTATTCTTCAAATATGCTTAATTTTATGATCCTGGTACGATAATTTGATATATCTATACAGGAATTTTTTAAATAGAGTGAGAACCCATCTGCCTCAAGACCAAAAATAATAATTTGGTATTTAAAAATAAGAAATAAAAAATTTCGTATTTGAGGACGAAAATCATCATGTAGCTCCACAATACTTTTGAACCTTAAACCTTAATCCAAAAACATAACCTCACATTCATCAAACCTAACCCCAAAGTAATACACTGACTCTTTTCTATATCTATGGGTATAATTACACAGCACCACAAAAAAAAGTGGCAGGTCCGAAAGGCAAGACCATGGTTTTGGGGTCGCTGAATCCGAATCCGGTGGTTTAAGGTCAGTTCAAGGTCAAATGTAGAAAATCAATTGTCAATAAACCAAACCTATGTATCTATACGTTTTTGGAGTCGCCGAATCCTAATCCGGTGTCCGTTTGACGCGATTAGCTCTGGTTTAAGGTCAGTTCATGGTCAAATGTAGAAAATCAATTGTCAACAAACTAAACCTATGTATCTATACGTTTTTGGAGTCGCCGAATCGGAATCCGGTGTTCGTTTGACTCGATCAGATCTGGTTTAAGTTCAGTTCAAGGCCAAATGTAAAGCCATTTATGTTGTTCGTATTTGATCCTATGTAAGACAATCCTCAAATTACGGCACTCTTGTTTCAATGTGCGTTAGGTTTATAACATCCATGTTTGAAGTGATTCATCCAACAATATCATTGTAGTAACCTAAGGAAAATTCTTCATCGTTAGAAAAATATTTCTGTACTGATAGTAAAAAGCTTTAACTTTTCCGGCTTGCTTAGTATTTTTTTTAGCCTTGATATTAGGAATTCTGCTCCATTCTCTGCCAGACCCAAATCTCGAACATCATTTACTTTTTTTATGATATTGTTCCTGTCTTTTTCACAACGTGATATGGAATATATTCGTCATCACTAGTATCACTAGCAATACTAGCAATATAAGCGATAGATTCATTGTCACCCAAATTTCTTCCTTCTTTAATATCTTGGTGAAACCTTTCTCTCTGCTCAAACCCAATCAAATTTTTCATTTACGTTTAAAACCAAAATATTTGAATAAGTATCTTTCATATGTTGATCTTTTTCTATTAGAAAGTATTTAATAAACCTGATCGCTTCAATCGGACAACAGATTCGGATACAACGACCCCCAAAACGTGAACTGACCTCAACCCAGATCTGATTGAGTCAAACAGACATCAGATTCGGATTCTGCTACTACCAAAAACGTATAGATACGTAGGTTTAGTTCGTTGACAATTGATTGTCTACATTTGACCTTGAACTGACCTTAAACCAGAGCTAATCGCGTCAAACGGACACCGGATTCGGATTCGNAAACCCTCAAAATCCAACTTCAAATTATAAAAACTTGAACTAGAAATTCATAAAATTCCCCACCAAAGAATAAAAGTCCTTGAAAACTACGGGAACTTATATTTTTTATTTTTGAAGCACCTAACCTTTATTCTTAAATATCTAACCCCAAATCCAAGAAATCTGAGGTAGAAAGTCAAACGAAGGATATTTTCCAAACCAAAGAATGTGACCCGTGAAAACTCCCTCTGGAGCTAAAATTTTGTATTTCTGAAGCCTCATACCTATGCTGTATCCATAAAAACCTAATCTCAAACCCTTGAAACTTATTCTCAAATTCCCAAAATATAAATGGTGGATATAAGATAGATACATAAAATTTCATTCGATTAATTATAAAAATATCAACAGATTCAACTAAAAACTCAGACTCAAGATCTATATTATTTACCGAAATTATTGGATGGACTGCATTTCGTTATCTTTATTTATATAAGATTTAGCCCTTTTACCGCTTCAAGGCAGCAGTCTTTAAAAGGGTTGTTTTTCTGTTTTTTATTTTTAATTTTTTTATTTTTTCTTGTTTTTTTCTACTTCTAATTTTTCTTCAAACAAAAGTCGGACTACTTTTATTTATTTGTAATCATTATATTTATTTTATACAAATTAAATTATTCTAAATTAACAACTCAATCTTGTTCTAGCAGGCGTAGATAGTGACAAGTTGATTTGACAATTCGCTGTTATAATTTATTAGCCATCGCCATTATCAGGTTAAAATGCTTACTTTACAGCAAAAAATTATGGGCAATTCGGAAAATGTTATCAAGTTATTCAGGAATTTAATGAAAAATTCCCGAATGTATACGTTCCGGAGACTACTTGCCAATATTGATCAATTAAAGGATGCAATTAGAGATTCCGTTGCTTCAATGTCTTTAGATGAGGTTAGAAGTTGTGATGAATTACTTTTCCGTTTATAAACATGCTCAATATGGTGGCAGTGTGTTTGAGTAAATAAACTTTTAAAAATTATGAATTGTTAATTTTGAATAATTTAATTTGTATAAAATAGTTAAATTTAATGATTACAAATAAATAAAGTAGGCCGATTTTTTCGAAAATTGGTATTAGAGACTACCTTTTACTTTTGAACAACTTTTCCTAGTTACTTATTTCCACGTCTTCACAAATACGTGCACTTTGCTCTTGTACCATTTAAAGTTTTTTCAATTTTTTGAACACTGTACCAAAAATGTTAAATTTTTCTATCCCAATTTTACTTTAAGAACCAGCAAAATTCTTTTAAGAGTAACTTTTTTCGATAAAATGAAAAATAAGAAAGTTTTTCCTATTCAACACCTTTTATATGGACATACTGTATATTTACATATTATTTTTACGAAGAAATTTTATATTATTTCTGTATTAATACATTTTTAAAACAATTCACACTAAATATTAAGTAAGAAAAAAAAAACCCAATAATTCATTAAAAAAATCATTTGTTATTATGTGAAATTACCCCCGTTTTTTTCAATGCAGAGTTGTGGTGAGACGAGACAACTCATGGTTCTTGTACCATGACAATGGGCCCGTATAATCAACTTTATCAATTTGTCAGTTTTGTGTCAATCAGATTACTGTTTTCCCTCAACTTCCTTGCCATACTTAGCACATTGCGATTTTACTTATTTCTGAAATTAAAATTAGTGCTGAAAGGACGCCGCTTTCAGATTGTTGATGATTTCAAAGCGAATTCGTCACATATTTTAACAGCCATTTTAAATGAAGCTATCGCAAAATGGAGAAGTGTAAGAATAGGGGAGGGGGTACAATGAAGGAATAATGTATAACATTAATAATAAAGTTTAAAAAAATAAAGTTCGGTTATTTTCTGAGCAGACATCGTATACTACTACTTTAGTGCGAACGTTATAAAGGCTAATTTTTATCGTTTTCTGGTAACTGAAAAATATGTATGTTACGAAGATAATAAAATTGTAGAACATTTTAATAAACCTATAATAATATACCTAGGGTAAGAGTAAAGTAACTACTTTCTAATTAGAATAAAGTACTTGATAATAAGCAGTAAAATATTTTCTACCTATTAAAAATAAATAAATCACACCTCATATCGTCACACTTTATTGACAGGAGGACCTGCATCGTCTCTTGAACCAATTACTGATTTTAATTTGCCTTAAATTTCCCTTAAATTATTATTAATGAACAACATATGGACAGAAACATTAAACATTAAAACATTGAATATACAGTAAATGTTAATTATGGAAATTAATTACATAGTTAGTATATTTTAAAATATGTCTTGCTGCAGCCTGAGAGGGATGTTACTGCAAAGCAAACTGTAAAATTTCCCTGACCTGTGGCAGAAATTGGACATTTTTTAATTATCTTTTTTTTGTTTCTTCTAAAATTTTAGCAATAGCCATTTTACTTTGAATATACATTTTAACGTACTTATCCTTCTATAGATTTTGTTGATTTTCTCTCGTGTCATTAAAGTGTCCTTAGATAGCTACCTGTATCGACTAATAATGTTGCTGTTGTTCTATTGAATGAATGACCTGTATATACTCCTCTTTGACAAATTTAGAAACACAGCAATTTGAAACGGTACTTTAACCAATTTTATTTGCATCAACTAAACCAAACCAAATAAACAACAGTAACCGCAGGCTAAATCCAATGTACTTTCTTAACAATACAACAACAACAAAATATCAATAACAAAATTACCGAAATACGTACCATAAGTAATGATAAAAGTACGATCTGTTCCTGTTTTAGATTGTAGTACTGTGAAAATTCCAACAGACCAGAACCATTATCTTAAATATACCACAAGCACTCAAGAAAATAGTGGTATGTTTCATAGATAAAACTCACGTTACTCATTATATGTTTTTTGACCCTGAGAAACCGAATCTACCATGAACAATTCCTCATCACCATCCAGTTTTTTTAGTTGCCACAAACCATCCTAAAAAGCAACCAAAACTGTGCATTC
>NW_019421741.1:0-4618 GCF_000390285.2 Anoplophora glabripennis
AGTTCACCCAATATATTCTTCCCACTACTTAAAATTATATTATATTAAAAATACTTGAACCAGTGGTGGAAACCATGTTTTCAATTTTTTATCACTTTCAGTTTTATGAATTAATTTATTTCAATATTATTCAGAGCAACAAGAGCAGTTAGAATTAACATTTTTCTAATTCCATTTTGTATTAGTACCACGACCTCATACTTTCATTTTAGAGTAAAGAGATCAAGGTTCTAATGGAAATACTTTTATTCCCTTGTCACATCGAAAAAATTCTGCCTATATAGTGTTTTCAGTTATTTCATATAGCATATTGGAAATATCACATTTTCCTTTACTTTTGAAATAACATTGAAATTCTGAAAACACATGGTAGACACAAAGCAAAATTATTTTAATAAAATTAAAATCAAATTAAGGGAATTTTTATATTTCTTTTGTTTTCTTATTTTATCATATTTTGGCTTAGTTAAATCGGGATTACAAGTATTCTTATTTAAACATTGTTTTTTTAAGTTGGTATTGCCTACTCTGTCATTTTGCGACAAACTAAGGAACTCAAATATAATTCTCATCGAGTTATCTTAACCATTTTTATTAGAAATGTATGTTTCTCGACGCTCTGCGATAGTACTTTCTATATGCCTTAAAAATGGTAGAAACATATGTTGGAGAAAATGGTAGAAAAATATGTTGGAAGAATTTTTCTCAGATATCGCAAAAAAGAGGTTTTTTCCATTATCGTACTGCAATTTTGGTGTTCTGTCTCCAAGATTATGTTATCCTTCTGTGATATTTGCACCTTCAATAAACTTACAGCATCAAGTGATGTTTGGTTTAGTCTCCAGTCTTATTACTTTCCATACATCTATTGCAACTATCACGCTTGCTATATTCTCTTTTTGTCTCTTTTAGTGCAACTACAAAACTTTCCTAATAACAGTTAGTAGATAGTAACTAAATAATATCAGGCAATGAACTCTGGTGAGTCAGCAATTCTTTTAAGGCAGTAAATAAAAATTCAAAGTATTTTTTTATGCCATATGAATCTGCGAAATTTATGTGTTCACTGGTAATTAATTATTCAGCAAATTCGGCCGTTTGAGTTGGTAAACCAACACAAACCTCGTCTCCATTTCTCGTCGTTCCTGTATGAATATTCAATACTCATATTCCTTGGCAAATATTCACATTGAAATCAGCAACATCAAACGATCTGAATAGTTTCTCTGGCTCTATTCGTAGTAACCCAACTAAAGGAGGTACCTACGTATGGATAGGCTGCTTAAACAAATATGAACATTCACTATCGAATGTTCATATAATTCAAAAACGTTAATTACGAAAATGTATTTTAACTCTGTTCACAAAAAATTAATTTTCCTAAAGATTTCAAGCTGTTTAAACAAATATGAATACTCACTAACGATAATTCGTAGACTTCGCGAATATTAGTCCACAAAAGTATGGGAGTATGGCTACATAGTTATCAAAATATCCAGAGCTAATGGAAGGTACGTTAGTCAATGAAAACGAAATAGTTTTCTTTTATTTTATGATTTCTAACCTATTTTTAAATTCCCATACTTCTTTGGTCTCATCTATAACTATTGTTTAGTTGAAAACAATCTGAACTGGGAGTAAAAAGAATTATAATTTCTACTTTCTGTAGACCATTGACAAATAAATCATACTTTATTTTAACATTCTTTACATTTCGTGCAAATGATACATTAGTAAGTATGAATTATTTATCCTGGCTTATTCTAAATGATTTTTAAAAAAATCGAACCTCTACAGCTCAAGGAATATTTTCCCTATGGACAATCTATCAGTGTCAAAAACGATGAGATGAATAATGACCACAGTGAGAAGAGAAATGTAGGTAAATTTTACATTTGCTACCTACTCGCATTCTAGTTGTACATGGGCTGATACACAATAGTAACTAATAGTAAAACAGCTATTCTCTCTTGAAAGTAGATAGGTACCAATAATCTAATACATTTTATGTTATACAAATGTTACACAGAACAATAGTAACTATTTTTTTTTTACTGTAATACGTAAAATAACCAACTTGACTACTGGCATGGCTACGTAAAACTTTTTCATACTTGAGTGTGAGTAAATATTTTACATATTGAGAGCCATCGGACTTACTTCACGACCTTCCAAATCATTAAATTGACCCTTCTATACATTTTTTAGCAGGGAAGGGGAGTGCTGCTCCGAACATGTTTATATTTTTATAATATATTAAATGTATATCTTGCTTCCAGCAGGGTGAATTTGATAAGAGAAAATGATGATGATGAATGATCTGCAAACCGATAAGATTGATCGCAAGAAGTAAAATATGTAGTAGGTACAAAATTTCATACTATTAGTAGACCAGGGCGGATCTTGGATGTAAGAGGGGGCAAGCAAATTTTTTCTGGATTACCTTCGGTACAATTCACATACTTAATAAAAGATCCCTAGATCTGGGCGAGATCCGAAACATTTTCAAAACTGTAAAAATGTTTAGAAAATTTTTAAAAAATACCTATTTTATCCGAGTTTTTTACTTATATCTTGGAACCTATGCATTTTGGAAGAATATTGAAGAAAAAAGTTTTAAAATTGAATTTTGCACAATATAGGTACTGTGAGTTAAAAATGTTTAAACTTATTATCGATGTTGCAAAATAGCAATAATTGATGAAAAAAGGCAAAGTAATCAAGTTTTTTGGATAATTTTTTAAAATAATTTAATTGCACTAATTTTGCTAAAAAAAAACTTTAGGGTATAATGAAACAACACACCAAATTTCATTAAAATCGGTTCAATAGTTTTCGCAAAATAATTTTTTGAAGAACATTTTGAAAAAAAATTGTCGACTCTTCAAAATGCTACACAGCCTCAAATAAAGCATCTAGATACTTGAAAATTTTTTCACATAGAAAAAGCCGCTCAACCTTTCAAATGGTTTTTGAAAAATTGAAATCGGTTTTTTTGNCTTGGATGTAAGAGGGGGCAAGCAAATTTTTTCTGGATTACCTTCGGTACAATTCACATACTTAATAAAAGATCCCTAGATCTGGGCGAGATCCGGAACATTTTCAAAACTGTAAAAATGTTTAGAAAATTTTTAAAAAATACCTATTTTATCCGAGTTTTTTACTTATATCTTGGAACCTATGCATTTTGGAAGAATATTGAAGAAAAAAGTTTTAAAATTGAATTTTGCACAATATAGGTACTGTGAGTTAAAAATGTTTAAACTTATTATCGATGTTGCAAAATAGCAATAATTGATGAAAAAAGGCAAAGTAATCAAGTTTTTTGGATAATTTTTTAAAATAATTTAATTGCACTAATTTTGCTAAAAAAAAACTTTAGGGTATAATGAAACAACACACCAAATTTCATTAAAATCGGTTCAATAGTTTTCGCAAAATAATTTTTTGAAAAACATTTTAAAAAAAAATTGTCGACTCTTCAAAATGCTACACAGCCTCAAATAAAGCATCTAGATACTTGAAAATTTTTTCACATAGAAAAAGCCGCTCAACCTTTCAAATAGTTTTTGAAAAATTGAAATCGGTTTTTTTGGACGGTCACAGTAAATTTTTAAAGTTAACACTCTTTTTTTTATTTTTAAACAATCAGATTACATCTATCAATTTGCAATTTAATTTTTTTCAAAAATTTTAATTTTAAACTACTTGGAAAGACGCTTCTTTAAAAAAAAAAGTTAAATTCCGTTTATTGGTTCTCGAGATATAAGCGGTCAAAGTTTATCGGCATTTACCGTTAATTTATAAACAATTAAACAATAATCTTTGATCCAGTGGCTTCGTTTTTTCGAGTTCTAAGCTGGAAACAATTTTCATATCCATAAGTTATCGGCAACAGATAAATCAGCGAAAAAGCTGTCGCTCGCACGCGTGAAAACTGACTCAAAACACGAAAATTTGGGGAGGGGGCTTTCGCTCCGAGACTGAATTCGGAAGTTTAAAATGCGAAGATACGAAAAAATTCCATTATCTCGGCTTCTAATGGACCAATTTCGATCTTTTTTTTCCGATGTCTCGCGAGCCAAGGAATTCGAGAATTGTTTACGTATATATTTTAACACTGAATATAAATGTTTTAGTTATTACAATTATTTAAATAATTTTTGTTCAAAAAATTAAAAAAAAAGTATTTGTAAATTAATTTTTTTGTTAAATACAGATAAAATTAAGAAAAAATAGTCCTTTAAAATTATAATTTTTGAAAAAAACTAAATTGTAAATTGATAAATGTAATCCAATTATTTAAAAATAAAAAAGAGTGTTAACTTTAAAAATTTACTGTGGCCTTCCAAATCAACCGATTTCAATTTTTCAAAAACTATTTGAAAGGTTGAGCGGTCTTTTCTATGTGAAAAAATTTTCAAGTATATATACGCTTTATTTGAGGCTGTGCAACATTTTGAAAATTCGAAAAATTTTTCAAAATATTATTTTGCGAAAACTATCGATTCGATTTTAATGAAATTTGGTGTGTTGTTTTATTATACTCTAAAGATTTTTTTACCAAAATTAGAATGCCCTCGGAGCTATAAAAATATTTGAAAAACATTTCTGTTTC
>NW_019421742.1:0-4614 GCF_000390285.2 Anoplophora glabripennis
ACATTTTCTCCAACCGACAAACAAACAACCTTTGTGCAAGATAACCTTATAAATAGTTGGTGACACTTCTATTACAATATTTAACAATGATTTGTACTTAAGTTTAGCAACAACAATTATGTCTACATTTAGCACGCCTAAGTTGTTGTCATTAATTATATTGGCTGCCAGGTTTCTATCTTCACCAAATTGTTGTTCAACACCGTAGATTATAATCCGCGGATTCATCTTTTTAACCTCAACAACTTGGTAAGTCGCACTAATTTTTTGATTCAAGGTGTCTTGAAGTTTTTCGAAGGAATTTTTATTTTCACAACTAATTAGTAAACCGTATGGGTATACAGGGAGAGTCAGAAAGAATGGGTCAACAATAAGCTGGAGATACTAGACACCAAAATATTATGTTTGAGCTCATCATGGCTTATACGAATGTCGCTGGTTTAAGAAATACAGGGTGTTTAAGGTTTAAATTTTGAAATTTTGAAATTTCTCAATAATTGGGAAAGTTTTAATAGCATGACTGAAAATTGGTACTATTGGGTTTTCTGGTGTGAGAATTATGAATTTGAAGCTTATTTTGACGTTTCTCCTAGAGGGCGCTAGTTTCGCCTTATTATTTAGGTAAATCAAAACATATTTTTTTATCTGTTGACCTATGCTTAAGAAAAGTTAAAAATCTAAAAGAACGTTCAATTCTACACAAAAAATATATTCTTGTTTAGGTCGCCTAACTTTATCGGTTTCTGAGTTATTTGCATTTAAAAGTTTCAATGTATTTTGTGGTGATTTTCTTTCAGGCGTTGATATTGCTATTTCTTTTCTAAGTAGGCTTGTGTAAAATTTTCATGTCAATAAATATTAGCGTATTTTGCATGCGTGTGATTGATTATTCGTGCAACATTGTTAGCTAGTGCTCAAACAATGCCACGACATAATAATTTTTCAAACAGTGAGATGCGTGATATGATTTGTGTTTTTGCCCAGGCTAATTTTAATGGAGATGCGGGGGCCCCCTCAAAAAATTAGCTCAAAAAAAAATTTTTAGAGGTCGCTCAATATTTTTAAAAATTTCCAAAATCATCAAATATTGAATTTTTATTTCTTTTATTTTTTTTCTCGTTATTTTATCATTTTCTAGGTTGAAAAAAAAATCTCGATTCTGAAAATTTCAAACCGATATTTTAATTTCTAAAGGTCACTCATAATTATTTTAACTTTAACATTTTAGGTAGGTACACTACTTGTATTATACATAAAATATTTTCGAGCGACCTCTAAAAATAAATATCAAGGAACTAATAATTTGTTTTATTGAATTTGATGAACAAAAGAATAGAAATAAATCACGAGACACTTAAAAAATTTCTCGAGCCAAAATTTACTACCGCACTGTAAGTATCAAATATTTATAATTTTTTAATTTTTAAAATTTAAGTGTCTCGTGATTTATTTCTATTGTTTTTTTTTTTTCATCAAATTCAATAAAACAAATTATTAGTTGGTTGATATTTATTTTTTAGAGGTCGCTCGAAAACAGGTAGCTACACTACTTTGAAAACTAAAATAATTATGAGTGACCTTTAGAAATTAAAATATCGATTTGAAATTTTGAGAATCGAGATTTTTTTCGAACTAGATGATAAAATAACGAGAAAAATTTTTTTTTAAAAAAATCCATTTTTGACGATTTTGGAAATTTTTAAAAATCTTGATCGACCTCTAAAAAATTTTTTTTGAGCTGCTTTTTTAAGGGGGCTCTTAAAACATAATAAACTAACATATTTTCACAAGAGACACGAAAAAAAAATCGTTTGTTTTGGGCCACCCTACCGTCGTTGTCACATAATCTATAGTTCAAGAAAGGCATATGATACCCAGTGAAATAAAACATATACCCCATACATTTACAGTTTTTGAATAATACATTTAATTTAATTTAATTTAATTTAATTTAATTTAATTTAATTTAATTTATGTATTGAGTGTTGCGTTGTTTTTGGTTTTGTTTCTGTAATTGAATTTTTTTTAGATTAACTGTAAATTGTTTAATACAAACCTTTATTTTATTCACCTCGTATATTAANATTGGCACCCTAAACTTTAATGAACACCTAGTTTGTCGCGAAGGTACATTAAATGGTACAAGAGCTAAAATAGTTTGTGTATCAATTAGGTTATTCAAAACTTTATATAAAAACATAAGTATAGCTATTTCACGCCTTATGCTCAAAGATGTAACATTGAATTCAGTTCTTAGATGTGCTGATCTAACATATTGATAATTAGGTCTTGTATGGTATTTTTTGTAATATAGATATCTAAGAAATTTATTCTGTATTTTTTCTATGGTGTTCAGATATATTTGAGGTTGTGAGTGCCAGATGATGGACGCAAACTCAAGTTTAGACCTTACAAATGCATAATACAAAGTGGTAATTGTTTTAATGTTTACAAAAGCAGATGTTTGTCTTATAATAAACCCTAACATACGATTAGCTGATGCTGAAATATTTTCTATATGTTCAGGAAAAGAGAAATATGAATCATACGTAACACCTAAATCTTTGACGCTATTCGTCCTCCTTAAATATGCATTACTCATCCTGTAGTCATACACAATGGGATCCCTCCTACGGGTGATTGTTATTACTGAACATTTTTTTATCTTAAATTTTAATTTGTAATCACAACTCCGCTTGTAAATGCTATCAATGTCTCTCTGAAGCTCCATATAATCATTATTCAATTTTTTTGAAGATTTTAAAAACGTCAGCAAACAGTAAACATTGTGAAAAATTCACCACCGACGGCAGGTCATTGATAAATAATATAAATAACAAGGGGCCCTAGTTTGATCCTTGTGGAACTCCAGAATTAGCAAAATATTTCCCAGAAGTATTCCCATTGTGCCTAACCACGAAACACCTATTCTACAATTAACTTCTCACTAACAACATTAATTTTGTAAACAATCCGAATTTATTCAACTTTTGCAATAATACGCCAAGATCGACTTTATCGAAAGCTTTACTAAAGTCTGTAAATACGGTATCAAGCTGACTTTTTTCCCCAATGACTCATAGCCGTAGTTAGTAAATATAAACAAATTAGTATTAATAGATTTTTTAGCTACAAAACCATGTTGCTCATCAACCAATCTTTTTTCAACATGCCTATATAAATGAATGTATATGATTTGTTCGAATAATAATTTAGCCGGAGCACACATTATAGAAATACCTCTATAACTTTCCATGATCCCTCTGTCACCAGATTTATGAATCGGAGTACATGCTGCTGTAGAGATACATGCAAAAGCATTATGAACGATTTGAATACTTATTTCCATAACTTTTAATGAACCAATAAAATGCATTTGGATTTGAAACAGGCTTTCGTCTTTAGGCGGATAAAGCTTAAAAAGGCGAGAAACGCCCGGTTGGAGTTCTCTGAAGTGCCTCAATTATTCACGTTTCGCCGAGGTTCGATTAAGCATCGACAAGATGTACAAGAGAACTTCACACCTGAGCCTGCCGATTAACGGGTAAGAAATAGTGGTTAAACAAAACAATCAGTAATATCAAATTTTGACGTTTTTTAAAACCGACTCATTATTTTCTATTATCTAAACAGCATCTAAAATATGGTTTCCATGAAAATAAACAAATTGGTTTCCCATACTTCATACCCTACTCTAGGTTTATTCAGAGTTTTGGCAAATTAAAATAAAATATCGTTTATGTGTGAGTCCAGATTCTATTTTATTATTTTCATTATTTTAATCTATCATTAATTTGAAACCGAATCTATTTTTTTAGATTTACGTTTCGCACACATGCAAAAAAAAGTTTCTTAAATCAAGAATAATATACACTGTGTCCAAGATAAGAATGGGATAACATTAGGATCTAGGAAACGGTAAAAGATACGGAGTGGCTCAAATTATAAAAATATTGTGTTTTTTATACCTAATAAAATGCTGTTTAGAAAGTTTTAAAATTCCGGGTAGTTCCTGAGATATCCGGAAAAACCCGAAATTTTGCAAAATCGTTTTATTTTTTTTCTGGCTTTATTTGTAAACAAATTTTAAAACAAATTGTATTTACTACTATTAGCAATATCAATTAGAAATAATAAAACATTTCATAAATTCGTATTATTTTTTTATTAGGTATTATTTTAAATTATTAATTAAAAACAATTGTTGGATATTTTGTGCTGCATTGATTGTTATACTGTTATGACTCCCTTCAATAGATATTTTGAAAGCGTTCAGAGTCGTACTCAGGAAAAATTTTAAGTGATAACTAAAACAAGCTAAAAACTCTTTTAATCGATTACATTAATATCATCATCCATACCATCATCATGATGGCCCCTCGAAGACAAAACGTCGGATTGCAAAAATGTTGACGTCATTGGATAGAGCGAAAAAATGGCAATGTAAATACGCAATTTATTTTAAAATTTGTTTTCAAATAATGCCAGAAAAAATAAAACGATTCTGCAAAATTTCGGTTTTTTCCGGATATCTCCGGAACTATCCGGAATTTTAAAACTTTCTAAACGGCATATTATTAGGTATAAAAAAAACACAACTTCTTTCTAATTTGA
>NW_019421743.1:0-2845 GCF_000390285.2 Anoplophora glabripennis
CTCAAAGTTATACGAGGTCTGCTCAGAAAATAACCGAACTTTTTGAATTATGTACGCGCTAGTGGAGATATTTAGTGATATGCGGTTGGCAGTATTGCATTGCGCATAACCTCTGTAACCGCATGTTCTTGGATTTTTGATATCTCATTTAGTTTTCGCGATATTGTTATTTAAGTCCTACGTGTTTAACTTTAGTGACGATTTTTGAAATGTGCGATTTTCTGGAACAACGATGCAATCTAAAATTTTGTGTGAAACTGAGGACACTTTCACAGAAACGTTTCACTTTTTAAAACAAGCTTACGGGGATCATGCTCAATGTTGTGAATGGTTTTCACGATTTAAAAGTGATCGTCAGTCAACTGAAGATGATCCTGGACCAGGAAGGCCTTCGACTTGAACTGACGACTCCCAGATTCAGAAAGTCAAAAATCTGGTGCGCGCAAATCGCCGATTGACTGTCATGCCATGAAAGTTTGACTGAATAATCCTCGTTTAATGTTAAAGCGATGCTCACTGTTTTTTCGACGTTAATGGAATTGTGTACCTACTTTGAATTCTTACCTCAAGGTGAAACAGTAAACCATGTGTACTATCAAGGCGTTTTACAATGGTTACGTGAAAAAATCCGCAAAAAGAGGCCCACAGTGTGGCGAGACAACTCATGTTTCTTGCATTATGATAATGCCTCCTTGCAATTTTTTCTTATGACCGAAATTAAAATAAGTGCTGAAACGATGAAGGGTTAGACTATTATTGATGACAATCAAATTCGTCACAGACTTTAAAGGCCAATAAAGTTAAAAAAATAAAGTTCAGTTATTTTCTGAACAGACGGCTTAGCTTAGGTCATTTTGACAACTACATATATTTCATGACATAACTTCAAAAGATTTTGTTTTTTGTATCTTTTTCATGTCAAGTTGCTTAATATGGATCTAATAANTAAAGGCCAATAAAGTTAAAAAAATAAAGTTCAGTTATTTTCTGAACAGACGGCTTAGCTTAGGTCATTTTGACAACTACATATATTTCATGACATAACTTCAAAAGATTTTGTTTTTTGTATCTTTTTCATGTCAAGTTGCTTAATATGGATCTAATAAAAATAATAAAACAATAGTAGGTCCATAAACAAAGATATATGATTTTTAAATATGCCCTTAAGTATTTCAACTTTTTCTAAACAAAATCGAATGTTTTAATTTAATTTTTTCCTGCCAAATCATAGAATTTGGGGAGAAATGTACATTACAAGTACATACATTTGGATGTTTTTATTTAAATTTTGTGAAGTTTTATATTTTGAAAATTTTCATTGAGTACATGAAAATATCTCTCCATAAGAAAAATCTGGAAAAAATCTGGAGAATTTAGACTCTTCCAAATAATTTCTGAAATGGATAAGAAAAGATTTTTTTTCTTTTTCATTTTCTTCTCTCGGCATGAAAAACGCGTAAAAGAAGTACATAATTTAATTGTATAATTTTCGATTTTTTTTACGTTTTACAGAACTGTAGAACTTGGATATTTTTATTTATAGATTTTAGATTTTGAACAATTCGTATTATAACAAATTCCTAGCAAAAAAGTCTGAAAAATTTCTCACCTATTAAATTCATTTTCAAAGACTGTCTTTAGTTAAGCTTTGAGAGCAAGGAGATACGTGATATTTTTCGAAATTTTATACTGACTGGCGCATTCGCCAAATTATAGAAATAATTTTATCATAAATATTTTTTTCCATAAAAATCAGCCCTTAGACTTTTGACTGTGTAGAAAGGTTATTTTAATCCCTTATCGGTGGGTTCTAGACAAACCCCATTTTTGCCCATTGAATGATGTGCCAGTGATGAAGAATTTGCTTTTATACTGATTTCTTCAAATCTTCAGAAAAACAGTTTACCAAGAATACCCACAAGAAATAACTTTTTCAGTATTTACTCATACCTTAATAAATTACTGTGAATCAATGTCTCGCCGCATTATTATAATTTAGAACAATCAAGTAGCCTCGTTACTTTAAAATAATACTAGATTATAATTGTCAACACTTACCGAATTTGGAATTGATCAGTTGCAAAATCAAGGGCCTCCTGGTAACGATTCCAGAGCCCCTTGGGAGAAAATCCCTGCAAGGAAATTCAATTAGGAGTTATTGGTCGTTAATATCTGTTAATTACTTGTTTACTGTTAGTGACGCAACCAACTGCTCGTTAAAATTTATTAATTAAAACAAACTAAAAATAAGAGTATCATACGTACGATATTTAACAACCTAATTTGACACGTTTGGTAAATAATAGAGATTTATTTTGCGGTAGCCCCTTTTATTTTACTAAATAAATACATATTCGTATATTCTAGAGACCTGTAACACGTTTTAAAACTTTTTATTTTGCACGTTTTAACCTTTTGTATAGTTTATATAATGTTCCCCAAAAAATAGTCTATAATATGTATATATTTTAAAATTATTCCGGTAATCTGAAAACAACAAACTCATAATGGTCTCAAAGTTATACGAGGTCTGCTCAGAAAATAACCGAACTTTTTGAATTATGTACGCGCTAGTGGAGATATTTAGTAATATGCGGTTGGCAGTATTGCATTGCGATATTGTTATTTAAGTACGTGTTTAAGTTTAGTGACGATTTTTTCTGGAACAACGATGCAACCTAAAATTTTGCGTGAAACTGAGGAAAATTTCAGAGAAACGTCTCACCTTTTGAAACAAGCTTACGGGGATGATGCTCTAGGTTATAATTGTTTTTACGATCTAAAAATGGTCGTTAGTCAATTGGAGATGATCCTCGACCAGGAAGGCCTTCGACAATTGACTAAC
>NW_019421743.1:3843-4623 GCF_000390285.2 Anoplophora glabripennis
GTTGCAAAATGAAATATACGACGCACGAGCGTGATATAGTTATATATTATTACATATTCGGAAAGCTTATGAAAAGAGCTTTAAGTTAAAAAAAAATCGTCAAGATTCGTTGAAAAACAACGGAGTTACAGACTGTCAAACATATTATTTTCAAGCGAATTTCCCTTATTTAACGGCAAGACTATGAATATATCGTCATTTTCTTCGGACTCGCTGTCGTTCGCTTCCCCCACCCTTCTGCCGCGCCACGCCACTTTTGACAATATTTCTTATGCACTTATTATACTTCCGCAAATAAAATATTTTTACCTGGGAAGGTACTCGGGTTGCCGGTTATGACAGTATTTTTTTTGCCGCTATCAACCTAATTTGTTTAACAATAGGCCGTCAACTTTGACAGTCTGCAACTCCGTTGTTTTTCAACGAATCTTGACGATTTTTTTTAACTTAGAGCTCTTTTCATAAGCTTTCCGAATATGTAATAATATTTAACTATATCACGCTTGTGCGTCGTATATTTCATTTTGCAACTAAAACTAAAAAATAAAAAAAAATCCAGGTTGCAAATTTGAAATAAAAAAAAAACTGATAGATTTCAATGTATTATTATTAAATCTACCATGAAAAAAATCAGTGCGATTGTGGAAGATCCTTAGGATCGTCCAAACTAATAATTTGTTAATTTGTTTATAAGGCCATAACTTGTAAACTATTCAACTGATTCCAGATTTCATGTGAGTTATTAGAGTGATAAGGAATGAGAGGATGCCAAAACGTTCT
>NW_019421744.1:0-4609 GCF_000390285.2 Anoplophora glabripennis
ACTCTTATTTATGATTCAACAGCTTAGGAATGTGTATACACAGACATCTCTAATTAATATCTGGTTACGTTTAAGTAACAGTGACAACAGTTGGGCGACTTGAAAAATTTGTTTGTTTTCGCAGATTCCGGAATAAATTTTTTTTTATTCCAAAACCCCAAGATTGAACCCCAATCTCTAAGACTAGACTATCTTGTAAGTGTTAATGGGTTGTCTAAATAATTTTTGATGACAATGATTTTTTTTTACTTCTAATGGTTACGTTATATTAAAAATTGTATATTTAACAAAAAAATTACAATTTTTTATGAACTTATATATACTTTTGGAGTTATTTTCCAATTATGCAGCTATATTGTGAACTTATTATAAATTTAAAACAATAACTCGGGAGTGACTTGTAAGATATATTTTTGTTGAAAATGCCAACCGGAATTAAATGTGATTATCCAATTTCAAAAATATTCAGTGACATTGAAATTTCTAGTACACTAATGCAAACAATTAAAGAGTCAAAAGAATTTACGAAAATTTTCCGTGATTTTTGACGCTGTATTTAGGTGAAAAATGGTCGTATCGGGAATTAAAAAAAGCATTTTGAAGCTCTCTTTCTAGTTTTTAGTGCAGTAAGAAATAGTGTGACAAAAAAAGAGTCCACGGACTTGGAAATTTTTTTTTTGTTTATTGGAATATACGAATTTTAAAACAGCAGGAAAAAAGGGTAATTTATGGTTTTGTAGAAAATTGACGGCTAGATTAAAAATATTCGTGAAATAACAAATGTTAAGCTTAAACACTTCAGTCATGATTAAAATGGAAAAAAATGTTTTTATTGAGGTTTTCTCACATTTTTACCGCAAATAACGTTTAAATTGATGAAAAAAAAAAAAAGAAATTGAGATTTTTTTTCAAAGAAAAAGGGTAGTTTTGAAAAAAACGTTTTTTAAGTGACTGCACAAAAATGATTTAGAAATTTGTCTCAAAAAACGGTATGAATCGAGGTCGAAATCTGGTTTGGGTCATCAACTTTAATTTTAATATAATTAAAAGTTGATGAACAGAAGCAGAGGACGAAAAGCCAAATCTGCTGGAAGGTTTTTCAAAAAATCAAAAAAAAAACTCGAAAAAGTTAAAAAAAATTTTTTGAAATTTTCGAAGAATTTCAAAAATTATTTCGAAAATTTTTAAAAATTTTGGCTTTCATAAATTTAAACGTTATTTGCGGTAAAAATGTGAGAAAACCTCAAAATAATTTTTTTTTTTCGATTTCAACCATGATTACGAAGTGTTTAGGTTCAAAAAAACGTGAGCCTTTAATTTTCTTCAAAAGTTTGACTGTTTGAAATAAAAAACGGTTCGCTAGATCTTAGAATTGCACGATAACCGTAGCTCTTAATAAATTTCGACCGAAAGATCTAAAAACGAGAATCTTAGAGCTTCAAAATGCTTTTTTTAATTCCCGATACAACCGTTTTTCACCTAAATACAGTCTGCCAAAAATCATTGAAAAATTTCGGAAATTTTTTTGGCTCTTTAAATTTTTGCATTAGTGTATTGTTTTACAGAATAGCCCCTGATGGTTAGCAAATGTAAGTACCAACTTGGCAAATTTTTACCAATAATTAGTGGTTAGCCCAAGCTTCATCAATCTACGTCAAACATCTTAAGAGATATTTAAATAAAGGTAATATTTTCTTAAATTTAAGCAAGCAGTATGTCGAAAATTAAGAGTTTCTGAACATATATGTTCAAAATTTTGTTGTTATTTTGTGACCTTAAAGTTGGGCATTCTGTATAAAAAATAATTTTTAGAAATAGTCTTATTTGTACCTCAAAAACAAAAATACGTGTTGTTCGCACCGGATAGTAATCTGTGGACACCCTGTAGATGAACGTTAGAACTTAGAATATTTTATTTTTATAAATTGTCAGGTTGGTTTATTGCCATGGTTTCTACAACCGTGGAAACCGATCAGCCCGAGATAGAGATCAAGCCAGGCCTGGATCTCCTGGGCTCGATCCGCCAGAAATTCGTTTCTGTATCTGATTACTACGAACCGACAGACGATGGCCTTCAGTCGCAGATTTTCATTTCCCAATCGTACGACGCCACCACCCACTTCGAGACGACTTGCTTGGACGTGTTGGACATTTTCAAACGTGGTACAGGGGAGGAGTTCGACTTCTCTAAAATTAAACACGAATTGGGAGACGAGGAACAATAAGCCCATGTTATCAACATATTTGGTGCAGTAAAAGAGTTACGTAGGTAATATATGTGCAACTTTTTGTTTGTTAATTTTTTTTATATATTTTTTTTCTTATTCAACTGCTGAGAATATGATACTCTTGTTATTAGGATTTAAACCAAAATGGGACATCTCTCGGTGAGTACAACGAGAATAACTTTGGCTTTTAAGTTACATAGAGGATTATATTGAGTGTTAGTATGTCGCTAAATTTTAGTAGAATCATGGTTATAGTAAATTAAGTGTTAAACGAATATGTTCAGTGATAACGAACTACTTATCTATCTGTATTCGGCGGCTAGGTCGTTTTTCTCGTTGTACTTACGGAACTAGTAATATCCTTTTTATATTATAGCAAGTCGAAGTGACGTGGAATTCGAGGAACTCTGCTTTAAATACCTTTGACCTATTTTATTTGCGAGAGGGAATTAACTGTATCTTAAGAATAAGCGAATTTGTGAACTTGTATTTATATAATAGCTTTATGTTCATAGTTAGATGCATGTCTCATTCATTTGGTGATAAGGCACATAAACAACATAATTATGTATTATTGTGATGGATTAAATATACCAAACGAAGAAGGGTTGATGTGTATTAAATTAATGCCTACGCCTAAATTAGTAATTCTCAAGATTGTTTTTGTACTTTTTTCAGACGTACTCCTGTGGGTTAACGGAAAGCACCGAGGTTTTAAATTTTGCGCGGATTTTGAGGATTATTTATTTTAGGTTAGTGGCTTATATAAAAGCTTTGGCATTCCATTGTTCTGTTTAGGTTAATTGCTCACACAATGTGTAATATAACTGAGTTTTGTGCAAATGAAGCCCAGTATTTTTTTGCAACACAACAGTTCGAGGAACTCCGGTGGGTTCCTCAACTGCCAACCTAAAAATAAATTTAAAATTTACAAGAAATTGGGTTTTCTTCCCTTCCNTCTTCAAGAATTTGAAGCATACACTCAAGACACTTGGTTCCAACAGGACGGAACCACCTTCCACACTTTCAATCTCTCTTTGCCTGTCGTTCAGGTGCTTTTTTCACGAAAATTGATTTCACGATAAGGAGACATTCAATGGCCCTCCCGAAGCCCTGACCTGACTACTGTGATTTTTTCTATGGGGATATCTTAAAAGTCGAGTGTACCACAACTGCCCCGCCACTCTCGAAGATCTAAAGAACAATATTCGACAATCGAAATTAAAAAAAAATAAATTATTAGAATTGATCGGTTTGTATTTTTATTGTTTAATTTCAAAATGTGAACCAACTTTGGACCACTTTGTATAAACAAAATAGTTTATATATACAGGGTGTCTTAGGAAGAGGTACCAAGAGAATAACCACACTTTTAACTCGTCTAAAACAGCTCACTTTAATTTTTTTTACAACCTAGAAAAGTTGGGTAACCTTTAATAACTACATACGGGGTGTTTTGCATAACAACATTAAGAACCAACACAGAGCAGGAACATGTAGGGGAATCAAATATGGTAATTTAAAGCAACTTATAGGCGAGCGGTTCACCCCTAAAAAAATGGTATGAGCCGACTGAATTTTTAAAACAAAAACCTACAGCATGAAACTTTTTTTATTTTATAGTGTATTTTTCTGATAATTTACATATTTTTTTTTATATGTTTCGGCGTGGTCAGTCAATTGATATAAACAAAAAAGTTGTAAAAAAAAATTACTCCTCGAATGGCTTTGAAAACAATTTTTTTTACTCGCTTTAGACCTTCAATAGAATAATTGACCTATACAAAAAAAATATATCTTAAACGTAGAAGATCTGCCGATTATTATGCTTTTTTTAGAATTAAACTGTTCAGTAGTTTTTGAGAAAAAAAATTCCGAAAGTTTGTCGATTTCGTCACTTTTTTCACATTAAACTGTAAATATCTCGGAAACGAAGCATTTTTCGAATTTTTGTCAAGGAAAAGTGTTTATTTTGGTCCATTTTACAAAACAAAAACTGTTTTCAAAGCCATTCGGCGAGTAATTTTTTTTTACAACTTCTGTTTATAACAATTGACTGACCATGCCGAAAAATATAAAAAAAAATATGTAAATTATCAGAAAAATACACTTTATAAAATAAAAAAAGTTTCATGCTGTAGGTTTTTGTTTTAAAAATTTAGTCGGTTATCTTCATTTAGAAGCATCTATTTAGGGGTGAACTGCTCGCCTATTACCTTTATACTAAGCTGCACCCTGCACCCCTGAGAAGTTACAGGCCTTGACAGAGGGGTTTCAAATTTAAAAAAAAAATCAATATCTACATATGGCAAAGTGCGTGTCACATTGTATAAACTTTGGTCTTAAAATGTACAATTTCCGAAATAGACCTACAAATTCTT
>NW_019421745.1:0-4989 GCF_000390285.2 Anoplophora glabripennis
GACTGGGTCCCTTTCCATTTGGGGCCCTTTGAAGACTGGGTCCCTTTACATTTGGGGCCCTTAAATGACTGGGCTCCTTTCCATTTGGGGCCCTTAAATGACTGGGCCCTTTCCATTTGGGACTGTGGGAATTTTCTGGTTAGTACAAATATTAATCTAAAATTTAATATATATAAAAATGTATAATAAACTGTATGTGATGACTGCAATTTTAATGATAAATTCATTTTATTACATGTATCGCTAGACGATGGCGCATTGATCTGCATCCTGGAAATACCCGAGATAATGACAGGAGCAGAAATAATGGTATAATTGGTATTCTAATTATAATTATAATTACAATATTAACATTAAATATTATAAAATCTATACAACGCCATATAGGTACATTCCAATTTGGGAAAATAATCGAAAATTTTCAACTGCTTGATCTTTCCTGTTATGAACGAATTTTGTTTGTTGAAGAAGTTTGCTGTAATAAAAAAATATATATAGAATACGCAAATTTTAAAATAAATAAAGAATTACATTTTGATTTTTTGCGTTCAACCGTCTTAACTTCCTAACTTACTTTGTTACTACTGCAAATTTGAACAGTTGCTATCTTCTCGTTTACTGATGGATATGGATAAGAATAATTTTTTCTCGTTTTTGGTAAGTAAGTAAAGTTACAATATAAATAATAATTACACATTCGCACGTACAATTTATAATAGTATAGTTTTTATTTTTTTTGCACAAATGATAAGATATGCGTAGCTAATACGTTTCTTTTTTTTATTCATAGATAAATGGTGTATGAAACCAAACTTTAATAAATAGTACTTATTCTTCCCCGGTTAAAAACATATTGTATATAGGAGCTGGCGTAACATTGGACAGGGTGGCATTTCCTCGTTGTTCTCGGGAACAAATTTTTTCACGTTTTTCTTGGTAAGTTAAAATATATAATTTTTATTTTATTTTTTGCCGCACAAATGTTAAGACATGCATAGCTAATACGTTTCTTTTTTCTATTCATAGATAAACAAACTTTAAATAGTACTCTTCCCCGTCTTGCATTGATCGAACCACATCTCGTATTTGTGCCTCCGATATCATATCTGAATCACGATCATACACAGAACGTTCCATGATGAAAAGAAAGGAGACGCATGTAAAACTTGTTCGACTTGTTATAAATTTCTCAATTCTCATTCAAAATCAAATACTATTTTACATCTATACAAATTGTCATATTTATACATATATTAAGTATTCCATTACATTTGAAACTTTCAAAATTGCATCCAATTATTCTAAATTAAAATTTTTAATTAATAATTATTTCAGTCCTAGAAATTCTCATGAAACTAAAAAGGCCATAGAAAAATATAGCAGGATATTTTCCACACATACAAATTTTTTCAATAATTTACATACGAAAATAAAAGTAATAGAAAACAGTTTTGGAGAAAATGACAATTTTATATTCAAATTTGAAACCGATGGGACTATAATTCCTAATAATAACGTCGCTTAACCCTCCTTCAAACGAAGAAGATATTGCAGACAGCAACGGTCTCGCTTCCTATCCAGCCTTCGCTAAACCCTCGTTTAAACGAAGAAGATATTGCAGAAGCAGCAACGGTCTCGCCTCCTATCCAGCCATCGCTGATCCCTCCTTTAAACGAAGAAGAGATTGCATAGGCAGCAACGGTCTCGCCTTCTACCCAGCATTCACCCGCCTATAGGGAAAGTGAGCTGGGCTTAGACCGTCGTGAGACAGGTTAGTTTTACCTCGCTTAACCCTCCTTTAAACGAAGAAGATATTGCAGAGACAGCAACGGTCTCGCCTTCTACCCAGCCGTCGCTTAACCCTCCTTCAAACGAAGAAAATATTGCAGAGAGAGCAGCGGTCTCGCCTCCTACCCAGCCATCGCTGAATCCTCCTTCAAACGAAGAAGATATTCCAGGGACATCAGCGGCTCCAACATCAACACGTTTAACTTCAACTTCTCTTTATTGTTAGAAACTGTTTATGATTTGATAATTTAGAGAAAACATTTTTGAATTGTATCAAAACTACATTAGAAGTCAAGTTTGTTTATTATATTGGACTGTGGATATGAATTTGATAACTCTGGATTTATCTCGCTTTGCAGGAGTTGACCGATGGTTCTGATTATCAGGAATTTGGTATAATTTTTGATCATCTGTCATCTCTTGCTAAGTCTTACTTGTCCATTCGTACTAGAATATATTCACCTATGTTTAGGTTTGACGCAAGAAAAATAAAATATTTTTATTTTAAACTTGAATTAACATATGATTACATCGGGCATGTTGTGAATTGTAATAGTAGGGTGGGAGCGTGTTGTTCTGCTAGATTTATGAACTTGATACATAATAAGTATGAACTTGACTATAGGATAAGACTGGATCAAAATTTTTTGGCTGTACAGGTTAAACTTAAAGAAAGTAAGTTATATATGGGATATCATTATTTTGGAAAATTTTTGAATAAAATAATAAGAACTAGAGGATTGATGGACAGGAGATAAAGTCAATATGGTGTACGATAACTATAGTATTGAGCATACCTTCGTGGAGGCTCATACTTGGTATAGACTGGTCGATTTTGTTAGAGTTCTTAACGTTATTAAGTTTAAGAGTGTTGCTGTTAAGGCTTCTAGAGATATGATTCGAAAACTACTCGATGGGATTAGAACGGTGCAACCTTTTAGTGAATATGAGAGGTTTTGTAATGGTGTGTTTATAGACTTGAATAATCCTGTCTTGATGAAACTTATGATACAATTATGTTCTGCATTGGATGTTCCAACTAGACATGAAGAAAAGAGAGGTATGACATCTTCTGGTGGTGAGGAAAAGATGGTGAGTGGTTTGGATGATTCAAAAGTGGTCTTTACACATGCTGTGACTTCAATATTAGAAATAACCAGTACTGGATCTTTAGGGATTCTTACTGGTGTATACAATAGAGACCAGTTTGAACTAGAGTGTGGATTAAAATGGGTTATGGAAGAACAATAAATTTTGTTTGTTTATATTGGTCGGTTATAATGTGGTTTAATAAACTCTGTTTTTATTGCGTGTATGTTTAGGGTGAATAAGAGTGAATTGGCGCCTAAGTTTGTAGTTGTGTCTTTAAAGACACCAAATAAGTCTTGCTAGTAAAGTGTCATTGGAACTACATAAGTCTGTTGTCTTGTTTACTACTACTGGAGATTTTATAGGTAAACCTTATCAGTAGTAAATTTTCACGTTTTCGCCAATAATACCAAACGTCCGACCGAAAAAATAATAAAATCCGAACGGGAAAAGGTGCGGAATCGCCCTGTTCAAAATTTGATAGTTTACGAGATACGGGATATTGAATTTACAATTTTATTTATTTCTTCAATAACATTTTTATTAAATCTAGTAAATACGTAAAAAATTCATACACTCTTCTATTTTCTTCTAAATTTGTTTTTTCTCCGATCTCGATATAACGTTTTCTTTGATATAACGTTTTTTGCGAAGGGCCCGACGAAAACGTTATATATGTATCGAGGTTCGACTGTAATAAGGTCTTCATTTTATTTTTATATTACAGGACTTGTGGTCACCAAGGCGCCGTTGAACGATTATCCATTATTTATGACACACCTTGCATACATTACTGTTCTATTAAACTATACTTTACTATTTAATTAATTACATATTGTTATTACAGATTTGGAATGCCGTAAAAAGTGGAAACTAATCAGGGACTTCTACAACAGATATAAGCGCAAACAATAACATTGAACGGGATCCGCAGCACCAGCGAAACGTTCAAAGTTGCAATTTTATGAACGTTTAAGATTTTTAGAAAACACCATCAGAACGACAAAGCTGCACCAGTATTATAGAATACGATACTAATACCTCCTCAGAAGTTGGACATAAAGATACTCCTCCCTAAGTCACAGACGAATCAGTCCATAACACTTCTTCAAGGAAGTTAGTAGTACCTCTACACCAGAAAGATCTTTACCACCTAGTAAAAGTTCCGAAAAATCAACAAAGAAAAATATAAAGAGAGAAAGACAAGATGGCAATTTTATTAAATATTTGAAGGAAGACATGAACAACGAAATAATGAACTGACATTATTAAAATCCCCACAACCAGTTGATGATATGTCGACATTTACAAAACATATCGAAATGACGCTAAGAAAATTGAGCGCACGTTCAAGAGCAATGGCAAAAAATGAAATATTTAGTATTGTCTCTAAGTATGAGATCGAATATATCGACAGACAAAGTGAACGCAGATTCTCCAATAAGTGCAGCTTCAGCAGACCACTAAGTCATCAGATCAACAACAGACCACCAACCAGATTGAATTGTATGATTCTCGCCAATTTCAANCGTGCGAGGGGGGCAGCGGGGTGCCGGCTCCGGGTGGCGGCAGCGCGATGCCTGCGTCATAGGGGGCAGCGGGCGGCCGGATACGGCCTACGATGCTGGAAGCCGGCAGCGGGCTGCGGGGGGCGGCGGCGGCAGCGGTGACGGCCTCTTGGTATAAATCTTTTTGTTATAAGGTAGAAAATATAAGAAACGAGCGCGCGCGTGGGTTTAAGATAACAACATGATGATGTAACTTTCCTGGAATATGACCACAGCTGTGTATGACTAATACCAGATAAGATGCTAATATATAAACAAAAGCGGAGGCTTCAGATAAAGATCGACTGAAATTACTCATGACAAAAGTATTATTTAAAAAATAAATCCCGTGTCGAATCAACACATATGAGTTGTTCTGTTTTAGCGTTTGCTTTGATACCCTCTTGGATGCATGAAAGTTTTATTTTTTAATCTAAAATAAACATATTTCCAGCTTCATATGAGAACGTGACTATAAAGTAAACAAATTTTAATTATATCATTATAATGGCATAAAATAATATTACACCGACAATCGAATATTTACGTATAAATATCAGTTGGG
>NW_019421746.1:0-4602 GCF_000390285.2 Anoplophora glabripennis
TTATATTATGTACTAGAAAAATATGTAATACTTTTAATGGATATATCAAAATTATTTAATAAAATTGATGCATATCACTACATAACACGTTTCTGAAAATGAATTTGCGGACAATAATTAATTAAATAACTACCCGTCTTCTTGTTTAGAGGGTTGGAAGTCCTTAAAATGGCAACACAAAAGCGCACACCAGTTCATTTAAATTCGCACAATCGTTATATGCGCACATCACACAGAACAATAATCTCAACCAAATGAAATGAGTGATGGCTTCAGAGAAAATAAAAGGCTACCGAAATATAAAAACATCAAATCACTCTCAAAACATTTGTTTTCCTGTCCAGTAGGTATAATAAAAACAACATATCTTTGGCCTAGTAAATTCATGACCAAATGAAAACAAATTGATGAATTTCTACCATTAACGTTTATGCATTTTTTGCGTTTACAGTAGCACTCATAAATCACACTAAATTAACAGTATCGCCGCTCTGCCTTTTCACATCCGGGAGACACTAAAAAGTAGTTAAAAGTGTAATGGCGTAATGGAGTTTGATGATTTTTATTGATACTCAAGACTTTATTATTACGGGTTTAATGGCAATTTGGCCGCAATCCAAAACATTTAATAAATATCCACAGACACAGTTAATAGAATTATGTTAGAAATGTGTTTAACTTGACCACAATTGAACTATTTACGCGGTCATGGATCGAAATTTTAAGAAGTTATAAAATGAGTTTCTACGCTTCTGTGTCTAAATAACCTGCAATTTTGACGCATTTTTCTTATTTATTTTATTAACTATTTTTTTTATTAAAATTGTTTTTAAATGTTGTTTATGGTTTTCTGATAATTAATGTTACAACATGCTTATAGTTTTCATAGTACGAGTTGCTTTCTAAAGGTATTACTTTTTTATTTGAAGAGAAAATGTGTCGTAGGAATTTAACGGTTGTCAAATTCGTTCTGCGGAGTTATGCTCACAGAGCGCGTGCGCAAAATTTATTATAAAAATCATTGGATTTCGCTATTCGAGTCAGTTACATGGCGTGTTATCTCTTATGGACACAATTGTACCCCTATTGATAGAAAGAGAAAGAAAATCTCTAGTTGGAGAACTAGAAACCTGAGGAACTAGAGAACTAGAGACCTGGGGTGCAAGAATCTTTGAGGAATTTAGTGTCTATTCCTGTTGTAATCTCTTAACCTGTAGCCTGTAGCCCATGATCTGCGAATATAGATTTGTGTTACAAAGTTCACGGGGTTTGTTCACTTTTTATCTACACTGAAAAAATACTACACCACTAAATAATGAATAGGTCGTGGACCAGACCAGTGTATCTCACTTTGACTCGCTGAATTCGAATTTAAGGTCAGAATTTCTGAGCCACAAGTCCCTATCGCCTGTCACTGATGTTATTAACATTACGAACGGATTTACTTGCCGTAAATGTAATGCTTTGCGGTATCGCCTCTGCGGCCTTAAGGTACGGTCTCTCTGGAGCGAAACGTATTATAGGTATTCACTCCTAGTAATCTCTATCGAAAATATGTGTCTCCACCAAGAAGTACTACTACTGGCTTAATCAACTAGAAAGAGGATCGAAGGAAGACCGTTCAGGAAAAATGGATAATAAAAATGTGATTGGAGAGTTGTTCACGAAGGAAGCAGTAGATGATGACACTTTGTTATGCTGATTACTAAAGTTTAAAAACAAAGTAAAGTTCATGACATGCTTCTCAAAACGAGATATGATTTCTTTTATGACTTTTAATTTTTCAAGAAATTTGGCTAATTTAGCTTTGAGAATTTATTTTTTTCATAAACATATTTATTTGACTACTTCTATCTATTATTGACTGCGAATTTAATCTTTAAAAAAAATAATCACACTTATGATCCAGATCCAGGTTGCTTTGACTGGCTCATCAACAAAAACATGTGATTTATTGTAAGCGCTACTTCCCAGGATTTATTTGAAAATATCTATTTCTGAAAAGCACAACTGCGGAAATTTTTATGTGTCCCCATGTAATAAAACCGTTTTTCCAAACCGTCAGCCCACAATGAAATTTTATTCAGGTCGCTAAATCGTGTTTGTTAAGGTACCGGAGAAGTATATTTTTTTTTTAGAAATTTATGTTATTCGATTCGTATCACGAAATATTATATCAGAAAGCTCCCCACGTCGATTCAATGGCGTTGGCCGACCTTGACAGCGAAATGTGATATCTAACTCTTAGGGTGACTGAAATTAAATATAAATTTATGAGATCCCCGTGTCTCTCATTCCTAATAATTTGAATAATGATTCAGTTCAAAATATATATTTCCTTTATGAGGATGATTTCAAAGAACACAAGTTCCAAAATACTGTTTGAGCAAACACCTAATAAAACTCCTTTGATGTTTTGTATTTATTGAAAACAAATATGAGTTACAAATTTGCAATGCAATTTGGTTTTGAAAGTAAAATATAGAAATTAATAGTACCTACCTAATTAATGATTCCATTTTAGGTTCACCTACCTTTTTATTGAAAAAAAGTTAGATTCTATCATAACTGCCTCGAAAAAGTTAAAAATCTGTTATTCATTCATTTTTGGCAAGAATATTGTGTTCCCTTTTTAAATATTTAAGCATCACATTCTATACTTCGCATCAAAATTAACGGACCACTAAAAATGAACCACAATTTCAAAGTTGATTTTCTTGGGAACGGTCAACCTGATTTTAATCATATATGTTTTAATTATATGTTTATTCTTTAGTAACGTCTATTTATGTAAGCAAGTTTTTATCGAAATTTAAAATTTCAGAATATACAGTCAATGGAATATAAGTTTTCTTCCCTAAAATGTAAAACTCTCTGTAGGAATTATAATCCCATATTTCCCGAACAATTTGTTTTTTTATTCACGGCATCTCTGTTATTAATTGGGATACCCTGTTATATAAGGAACTTTACTGAAAAATAAACCTATAATCAAAATCAGATTAACCGTTGTTGAAAAAATTTTCTTTGCGGCCCATTTTCAGTGGTGTGGCTATATTTTAAAATTGCGCCTTATATAGTATTTTTTAATAAAATAATAATAAATTTTTTAAACTGCGCTTCAATTGTTGTTGTTGTATTCGCCACTGTGAAGCGTAAATCGGACCAAGAACAAATTAAGTTCCTCCACTATCACCTTTGCCAGTTGTTCTTAAACCAATCTAGATTGTGCAATGTTAAAATGGAAAATAATTTAGTAAAACAGATTGCGACGTGTTATTTTAGAGTCACCATATTCTTTTGATATCACTGTGGTCGAAGCGCCGAACATTAATAAAACCAATTAATTCCTTTTTATTTCGGGAGTAATGGCTATTACATATTTATACTATTGATTTATTATATGAAGTTAAATTGGCTTAAGAGTATACGTAACTCAATTTGATTTTATTTTGGCATTACAGCGAAACTGTTGCGGCAGTGGCCCTGACCAAAAGTTACATATTTTAATATTGAAACACGCATATATTATGTAAAATACATATTTTTGCATAATCTGGTGAAATTTTTCATCAAATTTTAATTTTTCTCATAATTACAACATTATAAAGTTTGAATATGGAATGTTATGGAATTTAATTGTGTAGATAATTAAAAAAGCTCCTGATTATATCAATAAATATGAAAAAAGTTTAAGGGCCAGCAATTTAGGTTTATCAAAATTTTTCTGAAATTATCAGTACAAATTTCATTTTTTTATATCGCTTTACCGTTTCAAATAATATGGTAACTCGTACTTCTTGTTAATAAAAAAAAAAATAAATTCCTAAAAATTCGAGAACCAGAATTCTAGTGGAATTTTGGCCAACATAAAGGAAAACAGTAGAAATTATAATAAATGCAGTTTAGAACTGACTTATCTGTAAATAGCTGAATCTATGTATCATGTTTGCTTAAAGCCCATAGTAGTTTATTTCCAGTTTCAGTTAAATTAAAATTTATTTCCATAACAGATGCAGTGGAACGTATTAAAAGGCTACTAAAGTAATAATTGAGACTGTCTACAACGTTAGCTGTGGTAGTAAAATATTAAATATCCATGCAAATACCAACCTCTCTGATCTTCTGGTATGGACGCCGTTTTCAAGATACACGGAAAATATTGTAATTTCGCGTGAATGTACTATAGTAATAAAATTAGTGCAAGAAAAGTTACTTAAAAATGATATTAAAAATGTAATTTTTAGTGTTTTTACTTCAAATTACTGTTGTTCTTTGTTACCTTTTCAATCTGCAATATCTAAAGAAGGTATACCGTGCAAAGACGCGTCTTGAAAATGTATCCAGAAGCAGCCATCAATCCCAAACAATTATGACTTCAAGAATAACGTTATGACAAACGAAAGAGAAATGTTGAATGTTAATGTTTTTAAGATTACTAAAATTCATGTGTTCTTTAGTTGCGTACACACGAAAAAAACATTGTCACGAAAATTTATACAATAATTTCGAAAACAGTGTCATGTGCAAATGATATAAAAATTCAACGTTTACATAAAAAAAAAACATAAAACACACCACAGAAATGAGACAACCCCCAAA
>NW_019421747.1:0-2252 GCF_000390285.2 Anoplophora glabripennis
ATTACTACCAAGTATTCTTCATGGAGATTCTAAGTATAGCCGTTGGTGCGTGGATCAATTCAAACATCGATATCTTGACTGTCATGATGTGTGTAATAGCGACGGCTGAATTTGAGGTTTTGAGGAATAGATTGGCTACTATTTTACAACCCCTGTCTACATCTGCAAGTGTCGTCGAGGGAGATGCACTGGTAAAGATGAAGTTAAGGGATTGTGTGAATCAGTACGATGAGTTACTTTGGTAAGCCAATCTGTTTTGATTTCTAAGATTTAGAAATGTGTTTGAAAGTTTGAAACAACTATTTTTTTAATTTCACTTTTGTGAAGAAGCAATTTAGCTATAAAAAATCTTATTTTGTGCAAAAAAATACTATTTTAGGTAACAATACTACTAAATTTTTTTGCAGTTTGGTAAATCAAATAGAAATTACGTTCTCAAAAGGGATTTTCGTGCAGTTTTTCTGCAGTGTCATAGTCATTTGCCTAACAGGGTTTCAGATGATAGTGGTGCGTGTGAAATTAATTAATTTCAACAAATCAGACTTATATCTTTGTATCAACCTTTCAGATATCCTTCAACAGCATGCAGTTCTTTTTACTAATCGTATACTTCTCGTGCATGATGTGTCAGGTGGCCATGTATTGCTGGTACGGACATACCGTCATGGAAAGTGTAAATATCCTTTTTCTTTGTATTAACATAAATAAGACATCTAGTTGTTTCAGAGTGACAAGATTAGGGACGCTTGCTACTTAGCCGATTGGAATGAATCCGATTTGATTGTTCAGAAATCCCTGCTTATGATAATGGAAAGGGCCAAGAGACCTGCGATACTTAGGGCTGGGAATTTCTTTGAATTGAACATACCAACGCTGATGAAGGTAATTTGAATGAGAATTGTGCTGTATTAACTCTATAAGGGCGTTAAATCGTCAGTTAATACGTATAATGGTTTGCTAGCATATGGTGCATTCCCTTGCTAAGTATTATCTTCTTTCGCAGATTTTGAGATAGACTTATTCGTACTTTGCGGTACTACAACGACTTTACCCACTAAACATTTTTCAGTTTCTGACATGTTTCCATTTTTCTCTAAACGTTTCAAAACCAAAACAAACAGGAAACCCTTCTATGACCATATCACTATCGAAGGAACATTGGCGCACCTTCGCGTAAGAGAACCTTGGGATTAACAGTTCTTGTGTACTTTATATAATTTTAATAAATAGTGTTGTAGTTTTACCAATTTTTCTTTTGGACGCGTAGAGTCCGAAAATTAGTGAATTGTTGAAGGTAAGTACAAAATTTTGTTTTTTATTGTTCATAAAGTGTTTAGTAATATATTAGGTTGTTTACTTGATAGTGGATGCAAAAAAAAACACTCATTGTTCAAGAGTTGTTTATTATAAGTTAATTAATATACATCAAAAATACCTTGTCTATGGTTCGTCGTCATTGAATAAACCTTTATCTAAAATATAGTTCAATCTCTAATACTGGAAGGAAAAGGTAAGGTAGTTGGATTTTTGTAATTTTTGATATTTATGGTATGTGTAGTTTGGACCTTGAATAAGAATTTTTTACCTGACAGCTAAATCCACTAGATGTAACACATTCTTCAACTGGGAGCGTGGCCTAATTGGTAGCGTTCGAGACTGACAGTTACGAGATCCCTGGTTCGAGTCCGTAGCGTGACATTTTTTTTTCAAAACGTACCATATGTTTTTTTATTTTTTTCATCTCGAAAATTATGAACAAACGAAATATTATAATAAATACTTATGTATTTGTAGGAATATTCTTCAAATATTTCATAAAAATGCACAACTGGTTGATAAACAATATTTATTATGAATTAACAATAAGATTTCATTAAAAAAAACAAACGAGGTCAGGTAGGATGTTCTTTTATTCTATATTTACGTTAGTATTTGACATTTTACGCAGTGTGGCACGAGCCAGAATGGTAGCTATCATAAAAAAATGGGAAGCAGAAATTTTTTAAGCATCTAGCTTCCTTTCTTTTTCTTTTTCTGACCTCGAAAATTATGAACAAACGAAATATTATGAAAACTGTATGTAGGAATATTCTTCAAGTGTTTAATTAATATTTTGAGCTAGGTTGTGATTCCAAATTCCACAAAGGGTAGAGAAGCATCGAAACTGTGTGATGAAAGAACAATCTTTCAAAATGTTAACGAAATTTGCTTCGACGTCGATATTTTGAAAACAAAATGCGCCTGTAAAAACA
>NW_019421747.1:2743-4602 GCF_000390285.2 Anoplophora glabripennis
GCAGGACTGGCTCTGAGTCAGTGTCAGTACAATTGGCTAACCTGATACAGGGGGGTGAAACTTGATTTACTGCCCAAGAACCTCAATTTCGAGCGCCATCTAAAATATTGACACATAATCAAGTTACTAATACTTCGTAATTTTTATTATAGAGGTCGACACCTTCTGCCTATGTACACAGAAGATAAAACAATTATCTTCTTTGCAGTGTATATCGGTTTCTTCCGCATCACCCGCCATATTTGGTATTTGCCATTTATTTGGTTCGTCTTCGTTGTGTTGTTGGTTTACTTGTTCGCTACGTTTGATGTGTTTTCGGTTTTTGGACTTTTGTTGGTTTTACTGTTTTTTTTTACAAGTTTCATTGTATTTTCACGTAAGTTTATTGTGAATTTGGTATATGTTTTATTTATCACACTTTATTATTTTAGGACAGTAGTTTATTGTGAATAAATAAGGTTAGAAAACTGCTAGAAAACTGATCAGTTTTTGATATTTACCTCGTAGAAGAATATTAGGGTTGATTTACCTTACGTTTAACAATGACTTCTCGATTACGGCCTTGTTGCGTGCCTGGTTGCACCGATAGAAAAGCGAAAAGGTAAATTTACTGAATAACAAATATTTAATATATTTATCTATTTTATATTACTAAAATTGCATCATGAAAAAAGATTTGTCAAGTAAATGTAACTTTTTAAAAGCCTAAAGCTTAAAGATAAAAATCCATAATAGGTATTATAACCTTTATAGCGTAATTTTAACTTTTAGACATGGCATAACTACAAAGAAGGAATGTCGAGAAATTTGGCTTCAGAGAATTAATGATCAGAGACTGCTTATGTTGGACGATCAACTACTAAAATCTCATAGAATTTGTGACATTCATTTTGAAGATGTATGCAAGGAAGGAAGTGGCAGATTAAAAAATGGTTCTTTGCCAACACTTCACTTACCAGGTATGTTTTTAGGTATTATTAAAGCTGGGTCCCAATAATACCTACATTTTAACATAATGTTTGCAAATCAGTGTACAGTGTAAATTTTAGGTTATAAGAATGAAGACAATGACTGTTTTTTACCTATGTTCCTGTGCTCTGAAGAAGAAAAGTCCATTACTCCAAAGAAAATTAAAGGTAGGTACCTACAATTTTTCATATGTATATCATTTCATTCCAGATAATAAACTATGCATATAATGAGTCTTGGAAAAACTTTTTACAGTTTGGTTTGATTAGTTTCCATGAACTTTTTCAGAGGCAATATTAGCCTTGGAGTCGTCAAGTTCTCAAGCCAGTGGATCAAGCCCTGTTGGGCCTGTAAAACAACCTAAAAAAGTATACAGCAAAAAGAGACTTTTCGCTGAGGTTACAACAGGTACTGATACTGCACGTGCTCAAAGGTCTTTGGAGTTTTTGGAAGGACCGTCCACTTCAAAGAAGTTTGAAGGGCCATCCACTTCAGGGTTATTAACAGGGCCATCCACTTTGGAGTTAATTGAAGAACGGTCCACTCTTAGTTCAGGAATAATTTCATCCCAAGGTAGTTAACAAATAGATTGCATTTAATATGTACGTATATATCATTTTCTGAAGTAGATAATATCCCAAGTAGATACCTGATAATGCTTTTCAAGCAAGAATGCAGCTGTACTCCACTGGCTCATCTACAAAGCTGCCCGTGTAGCAAACAAGGACAACACTAGCTCTATGTTAATCATTTGTACTGGACTTTCTCAACTTATTCTTGTTTACTGTAGTTTGGGCAGTTTTGTAAATAAGAATGATTGCCAGCATGGTATAAAATTTCTGTATATTTATTGGACAGTAAATTATTCTTAAATTCTATTAAATTACTAA
>NW_019421748.1:0-3568 GCF_000390285.2 Anoplophora glabripennis
TAACTGGTTCAGAAGATATTAAAATACATTGTTATTAGGTAAATTCCAAATAAATTCTAATTTAATTTATTTGTGCAACAGCAAAAATTTTCATTTAAAAATTTATAGAAAAAAATGTTATAAAAAATACAACCTAATAGAATAAAATATGAATAGTTCAGAAATATACTTAAACTTATTCTTATAGTAACATGGAATACATAGAGACAATCTTAATTTATACATAATGTAACAGATAAAAGAAAATAGAAGAAGAAATTAAAAAAAAATAATTCAAATTGGAAAGTATTTTTTAAGAAGTCTTACAAATTTTATTTGAAGCAATTCTAATGCTAAATAATCTCATAAACGGGATACAAAATTAATGATTCGTACTCCAGCTTTGAACCTATGAAAAAAATGCACTTTATGTGTTAATATTAGAAAATTACACAATTTCTTTTAGTAAAACCCATAAATTTTTAGGATGATTTGTGCCAAAGAATGCCTAGAAGTTTTGCAGCCAAATTGTGGGATACCCATAGAATTAACAGGAGAACAATAATAATAATTCATATACTTACAAGCTAATTTTTGTCCAATTAACATAACCTGATAACACATTAATCAAAACATCGGCAAATTTCGACGTCAAAAAGAAGACCGTTGCGAAATTTATTAAACCCCATCAGAATTCTTTATCTCGCGCCGCATACGCGGCATTAGATTCAATTACCGCCAGCCAATGGGCCGATGATTTACGATTTCCTTATCAATATTTACAGATTATCCGCCACAGTAAGGCACGCCGGTCACGTAATGACCCGTTTATTAATGACGGCAACCCCGTCCGCGCACTTGACCCCGGCTGCAATTCCCATGGCAACGGCAGGAAGAAAAGCGTAACCGAGCCTTCGCCTTCGGGCCCTTGGGGTAGACGGATCCGTGGGGGTGCCGCTCGGCCGTGTGCGATTTCCCATGTCGTGGTGCACCGTGAATGCAGCCGCCCATGGGCGTGCGGCGCCGTGGAAGGAAAGCGGGTAACAATGGGGCGATGACGAGGCGAAAATGTGAAACTCGGGATACGCGATATTAGTAGATAATAGTCAGTATATTGTGCGCAACTATTAGAAGAATGTTTTGCAAACGAAAAATCCTCTAATTTGAAACAAATATGGATGTTTTTTTAACTGACAACTTGTTGAGAATCGCTGATTTCTTGGTGATATTTATGTTTAACGTAATGTGTCTACATTGAACGGGACATCAACTATACAGTTTTGCTGGTATTAAAGTACAAATATTTTAACATGTGTTTCGACACTAATTCGATGAACAAGTGTGAAAAGGCACTTAAATTCTTTACTTTCTGTATGAAATAGGATAAAAAAAGTTAAACTAATAAGAATTTCTTAATATATTAACGAAATTTCGAAATATGTTACATATCTATGGCCTTCTTCTCTCCTCACCACTCTCCTGTGCCGCAATGGTTTTCAAATTACATGTGTCTTGTTATTAACAACATAAACTCAGTGTTCAATTGTTCGCATGATTTTTGAGGCGAGTGTTGCGGTTTGTGGTAAACAAATCTGTTAAAAGTTACTCTATATCAGTGAGAAGCATAGTATTTTATATAAAGTGTATTTGTACAAAAATAGAACAAGGTTTTCTGACTACGAGTTTAATGTATTATTGTAATCTATTTTTGTAAATTAATTCTCAATGTGCTGTAATTGGAATACACTATGAAAATGAGGAGTTTTTTGATACGCATATGTGTTTGAGAAGATTAATACAACTTCAGCTTGACAAGTTGTTGGCTAAACGATCTTTGTAGTATAGTCTTTCCGATATAAATTAAAGATCAAAGAGCTAGGCAGTATGTTCCAAGTTCGGTCGCTACAGAGCAACTCGGCATTGAAATATCTGAAAAACTTGTTCCCATATTTATTTAGTCATACCCACATCTCTGGTCGAAATAAACGAGAAGGTGATAGAAATATATAGGTACCTACGCCCAGTTGAAGAATGCGCGCGCGGGCAAATGCGCATAAACACAGCCGCACTGGGCGACCGGCCATAAATTTCAGTTGTTGACAAATTGCCTAGCAGTGCAGTGCAATTAAATTTTCATATATTTATTTTATTGTTGATTATTTTTATTTAATAACTTTTCTAACCTAAACTAACAACCTTTCCTAGCAAGGATATGTTCATACCTTCCCGTTGATTCTCGTCGAGCAATAATATATTTTAATGAAAATGTAAATGTTTTTTGATATGTCATAACCAAAATTTACTACGAATATAATAAAATTGTTTGAGAACATAAATAATTAAAACATGTATTTGGCCAAATGAATATATAATAGAAATTTCCTACACAAGATATACAAATTATGAAATTCACTAAATTATATTGCTAGGCATTTTTATACATGTTCAACTGACTTCGGGAAGACTATAACAAACTGTTTAAGTAGTAATTTAAATAGTTGTCTAATCGTTCATTTGTTAAATTTATTGTGAATAATTTATCTCATTTTATAATAGTATTTAACTAGTTAATACTAATTTTTTAATCTTTAATCACATTTAAAATTTGGGTTGAGATTATGACTGAATTATTTAATTTTGACATTTACCATTTTTTACACCAGAATCCTTCACTGTGCATTAAAGTTAGATGTAATCTTCAGCATGAGACTGAAAAATTAAGGTTTTGTTGGAAAATTTTTTTGGCGTATGGACTGTCAAACTGGCACATGCGTAATCACAATTTTAAAAAATTACTTTAACTGGAGTATATTTTTTATATATTTATATATTTCTATAAATCAGAGTTAAAAAGTTTTATATAAATGATATAAAAATACAGATTCCCCCAATCTAACAACAAACTGTAAAAACAAATATAACAAAATCCGGTCCAAATTTCAACATCGATTTAGCCTGTTTTGAAATTCCAGAACGATATCCAATTAATCAATGGCTAAAGGAATTCTTCCATCTCATAAACATCGCCTAACCTTGACGATATTTTTAAGGTTGTTAGTTTGCCATCGTATATTATTCCTAATTGGCAATAAATACAAATATTGTTTGCACATCTTGTTTGCCAACGTTGGCTGTAAGACATCTAGACAGGACTCGACAAATATAATTTCAAACCTTAACGTTGTGCAAACACCGCTTATCCCTGACACATCACAGCGTATCGTTGAAATATTGCTTGCAAATTTCACTTAACGTCTATGGTGTAAATTAAGAATGCGATTAAAAAATTGCGGGGAATTTGCGATGCGTTAAGAACGATATGTCGGAGATATAACGGGTTTTAATGTGCGAATACCGAGAAGATACACATATACAGGGCGAGTCAGTTTTTTGTAGACAAACTTTAACAGGTGATAGAACACATGCTTTTAAAAAGAAAAGTTCCTATAAACATATGTCGTAGAAGGCTTCATTTCTGAGATACAGGGTGTTGAATATAATTTTTTTTTCTCGAATTTTCATTATAACTTATAAATGAATTCTTAGATTTTTTTCATGTTTGGGGGATAATGCCTATTGATTAAGGGGC
>NW_019421748.1:3597-4601 GCF_000390285.2 Anoplophora glabripennis
TTAAATTTATTGTGAATAATTTATCTCATTTTATAATAGTATTTAACTAGTTAATACTAATTTTTTAATCTTTAATCACATTTAAAATTTGGGTTGAGATTATGACTGAATTATTTAATTTTGACATTTACCATTTTTTACACCAGAATCCTTCACTGTGCATTAAAGTTAGATGTAATCTTCAGCATGAAACTGAAAAATTAAGGTTTTGTTGGAAAATCTTTTTGGCGTATGGACTGTCAAACTGGCACATGCGTAAACACAATTTTAAAAAATTACTTTAACTGGAGTATATTTTTTATATATTTATATATTTCTATAAATCAGAGTTAAAAAGTTTTATATAAATGATATAAAAATACAGATTCCCCCATTCTAACAACAAACTGTAAAAACAAATATAACAAAATCCGGTCCAAATTTCAACATCGATTTAGCCTGTTTTGAAATTCCAGAACGATATCCAATTAATCAATGGCTAAAGGAATTCTTCCATCTCATAAACATCGCCTAACCTTGACGATATTTTTAAGGTTGTTAGTTTGCCATCGTATATTATTCCTAATTGGCAATAAATACAAATATTGTTTGCACATCTTGTTTGCCAACGTTGGCTGTAAGACATCTAGACAGGACTCGACAAATATAATTTCAAACCTTAACGTTGTGCAAACACCGCTTATCCCTGACACATCACAGCGTATCGTTGAAATATTGCTTGCAAATTTCACTTAACGTCTATGGTGTAAATTAAGGATGCGATTAAAAAATTGCGGGGAATTTGCGTTGCGTTAAGAACGATATGTCGGAGATATAACGGGTTTTAATGTGCGAATACCGAGAAGATACACATATACAGGGCGAGTCAGTTTTTTGTAGACAAACTTTAACAGGTGATAGAACACATGCTTTTAAAAAGAAAAGTTCCTATAAACATATGTCGTAGAAGGCTTCATTTCTGAGATACAGGGTGTTGAATATAATTTTTTTTTCTCGAATTTTCA
>NW_019421749.1:0-2341 GCF_000390285.2 Anoplophora glabripennis
TATTTTTAATAATAAACTTAAAATTATGTAACGTGAGTCACTTATTTATTCTAATTTTAATTGCTGCAATTATATCTATGGCCTATATCTATCCAACTGGAAAAAAAATTCCAAATCTGATCATATCTCTTACAGCAGATTAAGTGGCTTAACATGGAGAATCGTAGACGTCATCATCTTGGCGATCTTGTAAATAAATTCTAACCATTCCGATTTAAAAATAAGTATACGGTGCTGCATCATCATGAAAGTGCCGTGTTGAAAAGGTATTTTACTTATAATTTTATTAATTTAANTATTTTTTAATATTTTTACATAAATTACTTTTCTGGAGCTCAACTATTTCTTGAAAAAGTGTGCCATGATGTATGGATGAAAATAAAACTGTAAACATTTTTTTTCATACCGTGAAAAAAATATATTTTATGTAAATATCATATATGAATATTGTTTAAAGGGAATCGAAAAATATTTATATATATAAATATGTTTTCTAGTACCATAGAAATCCTTTCTGGTGTTTCTTGAGGCTCAATTCTAGGCCCCTTTCTTTTTACTTTACTACTTTTTACAATATATAGTTTGGAGTTCAATAATACAAAACTACAAGCATAATTATACTGATAATACTTTACTTTATTAACTTATTTACTTATTAACTTTATTTAACACATTTATATTAATGATACTTCTTGAGTATTCCAATTGATACCACTGAACACATGAAAATATTACTCCAAAAGTCTTATTCCTCTCTCAGACTAATTTATAGGATTCGTCATATTTTTAATAATAAACTTAAAATTATGTAACGTGAGTCACTTATTCATTCTAATTTTAATTGCTGTAGATATATCTATGGCCTATATGTATCCAACTGGAAAAAACAATTCCAAATCTGATCATATCTCTCACAGCAGATCAAGTGGCTTAACATGGAGAATCATAGACGTCATCATCTTGACAATCTTGTAAATAAATTCTAACCATTCCGATTTAAAAATAAGTATACGATGCTGCATCATCATGAAAGTGCCGTGTTGAAAAGGTATTTTACTTATAATTTTATTAATTTAAAGAATTCTCTTCCTGATGTGTTTAAAATACTCGATATTAGAAAACTCATTATATTTATTAAATGGTCAATTGATTTTATAGTTTGTGCTTGAATGTATTTATAAAAAACAAATACATTGTAGTTTTGTATTATTAAAAATATTAATATTTTCGCTTACCTTAGTTGAATATCAGTATCGTCATGGGTTAATTCAGTTTTTTCTTTTTTCCCTTTGTTTTAGATTCTTTATTGTCTCTTTTATTGTACTATACTGCTACACAGGGTGTCCCAGAATATATGGGCAATCTCTCGGATTTATTCAGGGGACGTTAAGATAACAAGTTCCTATAAAAAATTTCCCTAGAGGACCCCATACGGAAATACAGGCCCCTAAAAGAAACCCGCAAAAATCGACTATTTTAAATAACTTTTAAAATACTTTGTGAAATTTAATTATTTTTTAATACGATGAACAACATATAAGATTCCTTAAAAATTGACCCATGAAAACAATGTGACTTATTTGGTTTGCCAGGGACGGATTAGCTGTCTCACAATAATGTCACTCTTTCCTTCACGATAAAGGCACAAAAATAATATTTTTAGATAGCTTGAACCTTAAAATAAGGCACTCTTGGTTGATATCGATAAAATGAATGTTTTCGAGAAAAACCTATTTTGTTTAATATGATTTTTATTATGTCCGTAAAGATAAATAAACAGAACTGATAAAACTAACAGTTTTCTGTGCCTATCTAAAAAATGCCACTTTTGTTTACATTTGTTTTTTTCCTAAAAATAATTAAATTACACAAAATTTTTAAAAGTTATTAAAAAAATTGATTTTCAGGGGCGTCTATAGGGAAAATTTTTATAGGAATTTGTCATATTATTTTAACGTCCTCTGTATAAATCTTAGAGATATCCCACATATTCTGAAACACCTTAGATTATTCTGAAAGTCTATTTATTATTATTTTAACTATTATTATTATTATTGTTACTGACTTACCACACTTCCTCAGCTACCTTGGAAAGTGGTAAATTAACCAATAATCCAGATTATGCTTTGTTTCTTAGGTTTATTGGGTTGTATGTAAAATTTCGAAATAGATCCATAGTTACACATTGTTTTTTTTTAAATATACTAAATTTGATAGTATTTATTATCAAATTGTTTATAAAAATAACGGTAACGGCTGAAAATTCATTTAAAATAAAAGCAATAATTCAGATCAGTAATTTCCTTATGGGCACCTGGTACAAGTGTTGAACATGTGGAAC
>NW_019421749.1:3841-4621 GCF_000390285.2 Anoplophora glabripennis
TAGTCCAAGCATTATAGAGAAATGCTTACAGAAATTATTACCTGGACAAAAAAAATATGACCGTATAGAAAATTAAATTTTAAATTGAGTTTCTTGTTCTTTAAACTCGATCCAATATGGCGAACATGGTTAAAAAAAATCGCAAAGTTGAAAAAAACGGTTTTTCTAAAATAACTAAAAAAATACAGCACGGATTGAAAAATTTTAAATGAGAAAGTTGTAGGTTTTAAAAAGATCTATCGACTGATTTTTTGTAAGTATCGATTGCTTTGTTACTTTTCGAGATATATCGAAAAAAAAAACATTAAAAATCTTCTCTTTTCTCTTCTTCTATAATTCGTTTACATTTACGTTCCCATACTTGCTATTTACTGTAAGCATAGCCCGCGGCAAGCCAAAAAAAGTACATTTTTGAAAAATTTAAAAATATTAATTATTTATCGAGATGTATCGATTTTTTGAAAAAAATGCGCTCTCGAAAATTGGGTAGATCTTCTCAGCGGATAGCCCTACAGTGACTCCATCAAGCGCATCGCTGTAAAATATTAATCGCGTCTTCAAAATTTTTTTTAAATAAAAAAATTATCTCGGCTCCAGAAGGTCGTAGAAAAACATTTTTTTTAAATCCGTGAAAAAATGTCAGCAGTTTCTTTCTTTAAAAGTCATTTTCATAAAATAAAAATGTAACTTTTTCAGTCATTTTTTGATCCTTAAAATTAATAAAATTTTTAACAGCACGATAAAATAACTCTTTACGAAGAAAATAAACCTAAAATCGTC
>NW_019421750.1:0-2496 GCF_000390285.2 Anoplophora glabripennis
TTCAGGGTTGGCAGCTAATTATGAGACACCCTGTATACACAAACAATTGAAAAAATGCAATAGCATAGGGTAAAATATACAGTATATTTAATGCATAAATAATAAACTTTATTTATAACAAAATATGTTCAAATTAGACAGTTGGCATTACGATGTTCGAATTCCTTGGCTCGCGAGACTTCGGATTAAAAAAAAGATCTAAATTGGTCCATTAGAAGCCTAGATAATGCAATTTTTTTCGTACTTTCGCATTTTGAACCTCCGAATTCAGTCTCGGAGCGAAAGCCCCCTCCCCCACTTTTCGTGTTTTGAGTCACTTTTCGCGCGTGCGAGCGACAGCTTTTCCGCTGATTTATCTATGTTGCCGATAACTTATGGATATGAAAATTTTTTCCAGCTTAGAACTCGGAAAAACGAAGCCACCGGATCAAAGGTTATTGTTAAATTGTTTATAAATTAACGGTAAATGCCGATAAACTTTGATTATATCTCGAGAACCAATAAACGGAACTTAACTTTTTTTTTTAAAGTAGCGTCTTTCCGAGTACTTTCAAAATTATAATTTTTGAAAAAACTAAATTGCAAATTGATAAATGTAATCCAATTGTTTAAAAATAAAAAAAAGAGTGTTAGCTTTAAAAAATTACAGTGTCTGTCCTAATCAACCGGTTTCAAATTTTCAAAAACCATTTGAAAGGTTGAGCGGTATCTTCTATGTGAAAAAATTTTCAAGTACATAGATGCTTTATTTGAAGCTGTGCAACATTTTGAAAATTCGAAAAATTAAAAAAAAAATATTTTGCGAAAACTATAGAGCCGATTTTAATGAAATTTGGTGTATTGTTTTATTATACTCTAGTCTTTTTTACCAAAATTAGAATACCCTTGGAGCAATTAAAATATTTAAAAAAAATATCCAAAAAACTTGATTATTTCGCCTTTTTTTCATCAATTATTGCAAGTTTGCAACAACGGTAATAAATTGAAATATTTTTAACTTACAGTATATTGTGCATAATTCAATTCTAAACCTTTTTTATATTTCGACAGATTCGCCCTGGTCTATACAGAAACTTTGTCCGTGAATCTTTCCACTTTTACATAATTTTTTTATTATTGTTACCATTTAGCATAAATATTTTTGTGTCACGACATATTTTGTGAGAACATATTCATAGTTACGTTAACAAACTGAGTCCGATCCTGTTAAAAACAGCGCAACGTTGACTGGCCGATGAATTTGTACAGATTTGTTATTTCCACGTGCGGTGTTTTTCCTTAAAGTACGTTTAAGTGTGCTTAATCAAAGTTATTAGTCGATTCGACAATTTCAGATTGACAGACATACGTACTATTACCCTTAAGAAACTGACCCCGACTTAAAGTTACATCCTGTATATGCACAAGTTTAGTGTTCACCCTCTATCTAGTAAACTACAGGTAATATTTGAACTACTCGGGTATTATGAAACTTTGCAAATTGTTTTTTTTTCTCCATTAAACCGTCGCTGTTTCATCTTGGGGGACGACGAATACGACCCACCCCACTGAAGAACTTGCAACGCACAACCGCGTCGACACAGAACGACGCCGCAAAGGCGCCACAACGTCTCGGATATGGCATTTAACCTCACAACAGAATAATGAAAACTGTTTACTCAAAGGGAAGAATCGGGACTACATGACACACATCGATAAAACTTGTCCGCGTTGCCCACTAAAGATTTCAAAGTCAGCAGGTCGCTTTTTGTCGAAACATCCCAATGTCTTTGTTCTGTTTTCGTGGGAACAAAAAGAGAAATCGAATACGTGTAATGGTGGAATTTAAACAGTCGATTCTTTGCATCGTTTTGATGAAAAAGGTTCATTACAAACTGGACCGTTATCGAGAAAAATGGGGACGAAAATGGTTACCTTTGATTCGAAATTGTTTTTTCTGCAATTACCAGAGAGAAGAAAGCCTTTCAAGGACGCAAATTAAGGAACTTGTCAATAACACAACGTGTGCAGTAAACTTAAACAATACAGCAGCAGCCTCATTGAACACCTAGAACTAAAATCTACGATAACTGCAACTCACTGCAATATCGGTACTTTCAATTTACATGCAGTGCATAATAAATTGTTTATAAAAGTTATTGTTTTACTTCAAATGTATAAATAAGTTCCGAAAAAATTATTTTAACATTTGTTTTATTTTCTAGAACGAAAAGATTTTGGCGTTTTAGAACAAATACTGAATATCAGCTGTAACCTCCGAATTCTTTGAATGTGCATGGATTTGCATGAAAATTTAGAATAAGGCTCATCTTAGGCTCAAGTTCAAAAGTGACATAAGCCCGATTGACGCTTTTTGTTTTTTATGGGTAAAAACTAAGTGAAAAAAATTGAAAAAATTAAGTTTTAAGCATTTTATTAATAAAAATCTTGTTCGAGCACAAAGATTAAATAATGTTCCATGTTCTCGAACATGTTTTATGATATATTTGATCTTTT
>NW_019421750.1:3107-4605 GCF_000390285.2 Anoplophora glabripennis
TTATGAAAGAATTTGTATCTCATAACACTTTTCAACCCTTATAAATCACCCCTGTGCTAAAAAAATGATAAAAAATTACGTTTTAAATCTTGGAACGCTATAATTGTGCAATAATTTAAAATAAAAATTCCCTTACATTGTTTATGAAAGAATATTTTACTTTTGCCATTTTCAACTCTCATAAACTACCCTTTTACCAATATTAATGTAAAATATGTTTATTATAATCGATTTTTAAATATAATCGATCATAAAAAAATTGCAACGCAGCATATAAATAATCACACTAAATTTTTTTACTTATTTTATTTGTATAAATATATAAAAATGAGAAAGCCTATTTTGCTCTGAAAAACTGTCATTGGTTTTTTTACCACAACTCGGTTAATTTTGAAGCTATAGTATCGTACAAAAAAAGCATTTTAAAGATAATTTCAAGAGCTGTAAGATCGTTTGCATATAAAACCTTTTAAGTCCTTCGTTTTTTAAAAGGAAAAGATCGAAGGACTCGAGACAGGTCGTTTTTTGACAAAAATGGATACTTCAAGGGGCGATATCTCCTTTATTTTTTATGCTATAGGAATAAAAAAAGCAAAATATTTGTTGAAAAAAAAAAGCTACATTTTTGTAGTCTATCATTTTTTACGTATCTTTCATAGTTTCAGAATTATTATAAAAATAAGGCAATTTTTTTGAATAATGAAAAATACGTTTTCAACTTTTACTGCACATTATTCAAAAAATAAGCATTCTAAACTGGTCTAACTTCAGGATCGTATGAAAAACACTGAAACAAAACTAATTGTAAAGGATCTACGATTAATTTTAATTCTGATGGAAATGGTACAGCGTTTACTGCTCATTTTTCCTTAAAAAATAGGAGCAAACCCATCTGTTTTTGACGACAACTCCTTCAATTTTGCTCATTTTGAAGGTCTTTTTGAGTGCTACAAAAAACTGCAGGAGTGTTATACACATAAAATTAATCCTTTTTCCGTTATTTGACGTTGAATACATCAATTCGAGTATTCCCCCCAAAACAAGTCCCCTTCCACTAACCATATTTCGCTTTATATAGGACTTTTTAAAAAACGATTTTCTTTGTTTATTTATAAACTACATTTTTGTTCATTACACTTTTTTTAATAAAATGTGTAGTTTTTGAGTTATTCACGAAAAATACTTTGAAAGTGTTTTTTTTTTCACTCAAAATCCCAAATTTTCAATCATGATAACTAAAAAATTATCGATTTCTCGAAAAAATTCTTCGAATATTATTTGCTTAAAATTTGATTATCTATCGATTTCCAGCGTTATTTTTGAAAAAAATTTTCCACCCCCGAGAAGGGGTGTCAACCCCCAACAGGGTGGAAGCGTCAATCGGCGCTATGTCACTAATGTTCATTGACCTTTTCTCTAACTATCTGCCAAATTTCAAGTCGATCGGTTCAGTTTCAAAGAATTCGAAGGTGAAAAGCTTCAATGACTACTATTTTTG
>NW_019421751.1:0-4608 GCF_000390285.2 Anoplophora glabripennis
AAATTTCACCTTCATTTAGTGCTCTTATTAGTTTTTATTGTTTTTTTTTTTATAAAAATAAAGTACTTCGATTGGAATATTTAGCGTTTTCGAGATAGAGCCTTAAAAATTTTATAAAAAAATAATATTTACCTATAGAAAGAGTTTCACAAACTTTTAGACTGTAATATATACATTACCATACCAGAAAATACGCATTTCAATTATTGTCAGTGTCGTAGGTATGGGAGATAATTTTTTTTGAAGAGTAACTTCTACAACTACGACTTTTTTCAAATATTTAAACATAGTTTGTGTTTTTTCTTAAATTTTCGAGTAAATTACTTATATTTTTATTTAATGTTAGTTTGTCTTTTTCTTTTAAAATTTAGTTAAGGTTTTTTTGTTTTACTTATCCTGTAATTGGGACTTTGTCCCGTTGGATATTGTAATTTATAAATAAATAAATAAATAGGCTACTAGTGTACTACTACATTTTTTTCGAATACACCTATAATTATTTTCTTAATTTAATTATTTTTTGAGAGCATCATGGAAATGAACAATTTTCAATTCTCCGCTCTGGGAAATGTTACTTAAAATGATGTGTAAGAACAAATAACCAAAGTTCACACAGTTACTCTTATTTCTTTCAAAACTAGGTTAATCAGAACAGCACAATATACCATCACATATAAGACGGAATCGGTTTTCTACCTCATTAAGCTATTCTTTCCGAACAAACAAAACCATTAATTCGTCCTCATCATAATGGTTTTTGTCGTTAAATTATCGAGAAGGAAGCGATTCTTCTTCCTCTTCATTTTTTTCCAAGGTAAAATATTAGGTATATTACCCGCATGAGTTATACAGTTATTTTTTTAATGATTAGATATGTTTTATGTATTTGCCGACTGTTTGTGAATTGTACCGTAAAATAATACCAAGCACATCGGCCTACATACGGATCTTAATTAGCGTGCCTAAATATTTGTCGATTAAATTAACAGCAAATAAATCAGTTCTGCTTCAGAGCTCACATAACAATGTTTTTTTCGGATTTTTCGCCGACGACTTTGCAATGTTATGCGAATGATAAAAATGCTTCTTCAGGAATTCCTGTGCTTCATCAATATTCTTCCAGCGTTACAATACAGTCATGACTTCATCCAAATGTCCTATTTGAATCGAATACTTGAGCGTATGTGTAATTATTTTTTTTTACTGTCGACAGCTACTTTATTTATCGAGAATTTTTTCTAATTGGGAACAAGGCAGTATTGATTTGCTGCCTACTTACTGATCCACTGATAATTAGTATATCCAAAGTAATTAATGTTACTTTTAAGGATGATTTCGACAATTGTTATAGCGTTACGAAAGGAGAACAGCTCATAAGTCAATATTTTTTACTGTTTACAAATTGGAAACGATGTTGCAACTCTGTGGCTATCAGAGATTTTTTGCACAACCTAAGTGGGATATAGGTAAATCAGAACAAAACGTGTCAACAATATATTTTCAGGTTTTGATTATTTAATTTCAACATGTTCATAATCCACCTGTGATAAATGTATGCTTTGAGATGAATGATATTAATAGAAGTTCATAGCTCAAAGAGTTTAGCGACTGCTCCCTAATTCCCTACGATGTGTTTCTTTAGCTGGTGCCTTATAAGCGCTACACAAGGCTGGTGGCAACAAAGCGGTTAACGAAATTAGCCTGCACGCTCATCCTTTCAGTCGCCGTGAAAAAAATCGCCTTGACTGAAGTGTCAATTGGATTGGTGAAAATTAAACCAACCCAAATTGCAAAATGCCGTGCATTACCTTAAGTGTATTACGTCTGCGATTGGCAATGCATTATCTACGGTGTATGTAAAGTAAGTACTGCGTAATTAGCTGGAATTTTATTAGATTGGAAAGATGTTTTGAAACGTACAAGCGAGAAGACACCGCGAACAACTTGTCGGCGAAAATAAAAGCTGGAAACAAGCATTTTTGTACATGTTGTTTATGTGAGGAGCCTAGCTGCGATATTTTGTAACGTAGACACGTAATTAAAAAAATACTTTTACTTCTTACGAAGAATTTATTTCTTGTTCCCTCAGGGAACTGAGGAAAGTTGATGATCGTTTGAGATTCTCATCAATCAGGGGACTGTGAATCCGAATAGTACAAAAGAAAATGCGACTAAATGAAGCTGGAATGTTGTACACTATTTATTTCTATTTTTTGGTATAGCGATTTCGATTTGAATCGATATCGGGCAGTGTTATCTGCTGATTTGTGACCGTCTATCTAATTATTTCCGACAGAGAGAAGCCGCCGTGCACAAATCGGTATGCGAAATGAAATATCACCGTCGAAGTGCTATAAAATTTATTTTAATTTGAAGGCTTTATTATGTAATGTAATAAATGGTATAAATGAAGAAGCTATTTACGGTCTCGGTCAAGTTAGAATAGTATAACTTGTACAATCCATCATTCCGAATATATAAAGTAGATCGATGTTGTTTTTGCGCCTTAGCAAAGTAGGTCATTTTAGTTTTTTTAATTTCAGATGTGTTTGCAGCTTGATGCCAATTTCACAAAGAAAGTGTGGTAATCCCTTCAGCTTTTGTTATAATTATTTCTTGTGCAAAATTGACGATTTTATTTTTAATCAGATTTAAATCAGTGCAGGTTATCGACTAGGGTAATGCAATGGTAGTATTGCAGTAATAGAAGAAAACAGAATGTAAATAAATTTCATCGAGAACGGTAACATGCGTAATACCAAGTAAAATTGAATTAAATTAGGGAAAGAACCATCATTAGAACAAAACGTAAAAAGTAAATAGAGCGGTACAATTGCTTGATCAGTACGTGTAGCGCAAGTACTATTATTTTCCCTTTCCAAATCTGCTTGCGTTTAAAGAAAGTAATCGGCTTCTTCCATCAAACGGCTGTACTTTCACGATGAGAAGGTTTTTACAATAGTTTATTGCAGGGATTCATATCTCCAAGTAAACAGTTATCTACTTCCTATACAATATGCACACAAATTACTTTTTTACAATAGTATACGCTACACAATCTTTTCTAATACCTTTAAACCGCGATCACTGGGAACGCAACACGTCAAGGGTCTCTACCAGCGGTCTAAGATTATGGAAAATTAGGAAAAATTGAACTTTCATTACAATCAAGGGTATAAAAAGTGTATTTAACAATATTTTAATCATCAGATCATCTGCAATTTTAGAGAAAAAAGATATTTTTAATATTTTCAGAATCTTCTGAAATCAGAAGACTGAGTAACATGAGATTTGCGCTCGAATGACTCAGATTAGACAAAGTAACTGGCCTGTTTATTTCTTTTAATTTTACATTATGCAAATGATTTTTAACAGAAAAATAAGATTGTTCTGCGATTATAGAGGCAAATACTAATAGAATGATGTCTCACAAAGAAAATGAATCCTTTGTGTTTGTTTAAATTATANGGAAACGACAAACTCACCTACCTCGACAGCTGGGGCCCCACATGGGACTTTCTGTCAAATGGCGTCGCTGTGGTGTTCGTGGACAACCACGACACCCAGAGGGAGGAAGGAAAATTGACGTACAAAAAATCGAAACAGTACAAAATGGCCAACGCCTTCATGTTGGCGCATCCATACGGTATTCCCAAAGTTATGTCTAGCTTCGACTTCAACGAAAGGAACCAGGGTAAATACAACCCAATACATTTTTTATTTGCGTTTTATCGACGAATTCCTTTTCAGGACCACCTCAGGACGGTTCTGGCAACTTGGTTTCACCGCAAATAAACACGGATGCGACGTGTGGCAACGGCTACATCTGCGAGCACCGCTGGAGACAGATCTACAACCTGGTGGAGTTCAGGATGGTAGCGAAAGGCACCCCAGTGACCAACTGGTGGTCGAATGGCGACCAACAGATCGCTTTCTGTCGAGGGAATAGAGGTTTTGTGGCTTTCACCAATTGGGGAGATTTGAAACAGCGTATACAGACGTGTGTGCCTCCTGGAAGGTACTGCGATGTCACATTCTGGAGCAACTAAAATGTACGAAAAATTAATACCACTGAACAAATAAATGACTGTTAGCAAAAGGTTTGTTGATTTTATACCATTTTGTGAAAAAAAGTACCTAGATTTTCTGCTCATATATTTTTTAATTGATGTTCAATTGTTTCTCTGATTGCATATTCCGAATCCGCAGAACGTTTTACATAAGCCAATATTTTTTCCGTTCAATTGTTTTAATGATAAGAGAATAAATTACAAAAGAATATGGATCATTCTGTGTGAATACATATGTCCAAAAATTGTGAGAGTAAATGGCTTTGGCACATGTTTTTAAAGGAAATTTGCAAAATTTGTTACAACTGTAACAAAAATAACGTTAAATATGAGTGTGTGACAAAAATAATAGGTATTTATACTTTATACTACACGTTAAAACTATGCGTCTTCAAGAGCAAGTGATGACATTGGCAATACCAGTTCTCTATGTAGATATGTGTACATTTCTCGAGGAAAATCCTTTATACAAATATGTCATACACTTCGCACGCATAATTATCAATTTTTAATTAATTCATGTCTATATTTAGACAGA
>NW_019421752.1:0-4608 GCF_000390285.2 Anoplophora glabripennis
TAAAATTGTTTTAAATAAATTATGAGATTGACGTCATCTTTTGATGTATCTACACACTTGCTTATTTTTAACATATTGTCATAAAAGGAATCAATAAATATTTTATTTTGCAATGAAAACTATCCTGGTTGCTTTGAATCAAACCTCAGACGTTCACACGGAACGCGCCAGCTCAGTGTTTATTTGCTCTTGAGATAATGTAATTTATGAGTACCAAAATGTAGCCCGGGATGGCGAAACTAAGGGAAGGTGTTCTTTGTGATAGTGGTGCCCGGCCAGCGCCCGAATAAGGTTGATTATTATAATATGTGTGTGCTAGCTTGAATACATTTCAAGGACATTTGTTCAATGAATTGTGAATTTGTGAGTAATATGCCATACTCGTTTATGTTTATGAAAACCTCAGGGCGCGAGTTATCAATCCCGATAAGATGCTGACTTTGCAACCCTTACATATTCATTGTTCTGCTGAATATATAACAATAATATTTATTTTAAATAGTATTTTTTCTTTTGTGACTGAATTTAGTTCATGGTGTCTTTTTTAAATTAAATTGAATTTATCAGCGAGATTTTTGCTCTAGGTGCATTTTTTTATCCTGATTAATAAAAATCTCACTTTTAGCACAACACACTCATCCCTTAATTTACAATTTATCTAAACGTAACTATTCATTTCGTTGAGTGCGTTCGATTGAAATGTCCGAGTTTACTTTTATAAAACGAATTCAACGTTTCGTTACAAAGGAAATGCTTTTATTTATTAATAAATCAGCAACCGACTTCAGACCCGAGAATTATTTTTCTTTCTCTGAAACAATCGAACGAACTAAGATAAAACGGAACGGTTAATCCAAAATTAAACGTCTTGAGCAAACCCTCTTCCTAATGTAATTACTTTTTCCTGTAGATTTCTACGTTTCGAGCTTAATTTAAATTTATGATTCGTGCAGAAGTGCTTTCTGGATAGGATATTAAAAGGCAGAAATTATATACCTATATATATTTTTCCTCGAATTCTCGACATATACGGCAGGAAATAAATGACGGATAATTTTTTGGTCGTTCTGCTGCGATGTGCGTGAAAAATCGCAGTAATAAATTTAGCTTCCGTCATTATTAGATATACAATCTAGATGATAAATCTGAATAAACAAGTACCTACTCCTAATATTGACCAGCAATGAAATTTAGTGTCGTAGTACACAAAATTCGCCTATGTTTTGAATAGTCACAATGTCTCTACAAGAAAAGCAAGCAGGTAAAAATGCTACGACAGCTATTTTTATCGCTTTTCCTTTAAATTAATATTAACTATGACTGATTTATATCTCAGTATTACTCAAGTAGGGACAATTTATATTTTAAATAAAAACATACAACATCACCAAAATTGCCCACCCGAAATATATGGCTTGTCTAAAATGAAATAAGATACGATTAATAATACGATGAAATTTTGAGAGGAGGGATTTATTTTCGTATTAAATAATAATTTTTAAAATTAACTGGCATAAATATATGCTTTTAAATCTAATTTGGGTTATTATAACACCTATGTTCTATATCACAGTCATTCCTAATTTTTTGTCGCACATTTTTTTGTTAATTAATGAAGTATGACGGTAATTCTCTGAATCAATTAAATTTATGTTCAGGTAAAGTACGAGTCTTTTTTTAGTCAATGAGACTTATTAATTTTTATTATAATGATGAAATTACCAATACAACCTTGACCCAGTCTTACACCTTTGTATTTAACGAAAAAAAACAAAAATGGGATATTTTTATAGGTATATGGAATTAAAGGTTACTAAAACTCATAAGTCATGTGATAACTTCAAGAATTTGCTTGTCAGTACTTTAAGTCCAAAAGCCTTAATAAGTATATCGCATATACTCAAATATCCCTGATGATGTTTGATGTAGAGTAATAGAACTTAAAAAAATAATGGTCAGGGAATTGATACCACTCAATATTTTATAAATTCAGCCAGAGCATTTAATTCCTGATGGTATTTCTGAAAGAAAAAAAAATTTCGAATANAGTGTCGTAGTACACAAAATTCGCCTATGTTTTGAATAGTCGCAATGTCTCTACAAGAAAAGCAAGCAGGTAAAAATGCTACGACAGCTATTTTTATCGCTTTTCCTTTAAATTAATATTAACTATGACTGATTTATATCTCAGTATTACTCAAGTAGGCACAATTTATATTTTAAATAAAAACATACAACATCACCAAAATTGCCCACCCGAAATATATGGCTTGTCTAAAATGAAATAAGATACGATTAATAATACGATGAAATTTTGAGAGGAGGGATTTATTTTCGTATTAAATAATAATTTTTAAAATTAACTGGCATAAATATATGCTTTTAAATCTAATTTGGGTTATTATAACACCTATGTTCTATATCACAGTCATTCCTAATTTTTTGTCGCACATTTTTTTGTTAATTAATGAAGTATGACGGTAATTCTCTGAATCAATTAAATTTATGTTCAGGTAAAGTACGAGTCTTTTTTTAGTCAATGAGACTTATTAATTTTTATTATAATGATGAAATTACCAATACAACCTTGACCCAGTCTTACACCTTTGTATTTAACGAAAAAAAACAAAAATGGGATATTTTTATAGGTATATGGAATTAAAGGTTACTAAAACTCATAAGTCATGTGATAACTTCAAGAATTTGTTTGTCAGTACTTTAAGTCCAAAAGCCTTAATAAGTATATCGCATATACTCAAATATCCCTGATGATGTTTGATGTAGAGTAATAGAACTTAAAAAAAAATGGTCAGGGAATTGATACCACTCAATATTTTATAAATTCAGCCAGAGCATTTAATTCCTGACGGTATTTCTGAAAGAAAAAAAAATTGGACGAAAAATTTATCCATTTCGAATATAACCTACAAACTATATGCCATTTCTTATTCTGCTGATGAATGATCATAACTATTTACTAGATAAATAGAAATATTTGATGAACATTACATTTTATTAATTATTATGAATGAATATTTATAGTAATTGTACAAGTAACATGTATAAAATCTGGATAATTATTCCCCTCGCGTTTACTGATTGTGACAATTTTTTTTTCAAAATGATTTGACCGCTACATTTCAGTCACAGCATGATGCGACGTACTGCTAGAACCTGGAGTTGAAGTGTCATTATAAAGAATCCTGTTGGCTATATCATATTTGTTACTTAAACTGTCAGCAACAGAACTTTCTGCAAGTGTGGCTGATTTCCACCCACCATGTCTCTTGACTGCCAATACATCAACTCCTGTATTAGCCAGTAACGTTGACGATGTTCTTCGGAATCAATGGCCTGTATATGTTTCAGGATGTTATAGTTTCAAAAACTGCGCAATCTTATTAGGAATCATAAAAAGGGTAATCTTGCCGACTGGTTGGTTGTAACATCAACTGTCGGAGATAAAATGTTATACACCACGCAGCAGTTAAGTATAATTTACCAGTCTCGGACTCTATTGCCAGCCCTCGCTCCGCCCGGTTGCAAAATCGTCCTCGACTGGTAAATAATACCTAAGTTTACAGAAATATTTATTCTGTAAACTTTGATAATACTTACCTCATTTATGGTGTAAATAACTACTATTTCTCCTGATGCGAAACAAGTCATGTTTTTTAGTGTTTTGAACATAAATTGATACATTATTAAGTGCGATGTAAGTGAAATTTCACTCAGGTTTTGTTACAGCGTAAACAAGTCCGTTATAATGTTATTTGTTCAGATTTACGGGAAACTTCCGCCATTACATTTTAAAACGGCTGCAAACAACGACTGCATAAATTAATCTAAATTAGCAAAACGCTTGTTTGCGTGTTTCAATAAATCCCGAGATTGCTTCCTCTTTTCCAGGCGAAGACGAGTGCTGTCTTAATTTCCCCTTGTAGACGTAAAGAGGCGCAATTTTCTTAACAATGTTTAAGCATGCGTGCTCTCATTAAGTCCGTAAATAAGTAATTAAATCCGGCCCCGCAGGGCACCTACCTGTTTGACAAACTGCCGACGACGGAACAAGGCTTACTAGGCCAGTCATTACAGCTTTTTTTCGGGAAAAAAAATACTATTAGAAGTTTCTCCGCGGAATATTGTTCAGAAACGTGTTATAAACAAAATATCAAAAAATCAACTCGAGACTAGTTGGGAAATTTTGTTAAAACAATGGTCAAAATTATAGAAAAGTGGTTTTTTGACTCTCGTAAAAAAACTGTTATTCATAGAGAAAAAAGGTTTATACAAAAATGTAGGTATTAAATAAATCTGTAAAATAAGACAAGTCCGATTAAATTCCGATAATTTGTTTATGCGCAAGAGCTCAAAAATTTTTTCAATTGCTAATAATTAATGCAATTTTCATCGCAGACACTTGTAATTCAAAATTTTTGAGGCTTTCTGCACCCTTAATAAGTGGTAAAAATTTCAGCCCAATAGCTTCATTAGCTTGGCGTTGGCGGAATTTGTTATCTAAGAAGATGCTATTTTCAATTCATTTTTCCCAAACTCACTGGCGTTGTAGGGTTTCGATCATTAGTTGTTTTTGTACCTAAATAGTTG
>NW_019421753.1:0-4612 GCF_000390285.2 Anoplophora glabripennis
TCCATCGCTTTTTGCAATAATAATGCGCAATTTTCGAAAACTGATATTTCCGCGTTCGACCTTTATTTTACAGTTAACAAATTAGTGAAAAATTACTCTAGGTACCTTAAATCGTAGGTAATTTAATTGCCTACAACATAAAATAACTGATAATTCGATAGGTCATCTAGAGTTTCGTGGGCAGTAAAAAAACGGTAAACAAACACAGCCGGACTGGGCGACCGGTCATAAATTTCAGTTGTCGACAAATTACCTAGCAATGCAGTGCAGCAATCCGGAATTTGGCGTATTTCGGGTAATTTTAATTTATTATAGGCACCTTCTATTAATCATTCATATTACAATTGCGAAAGAGAGAAATAAAGGAATATTTTGTTTACTAATATTATTATAACATGGCATTTTGGAGACTTTTTGAAACGAAAACAAAATACCGCCGAACAATATTGAATTAGTAGAACCGGTTGTTGATGAAACAGATTTAGAATTTAAAAATAAAGATTTACATTTTTGTTTTAAATATTTACGATTGTTTAGAAAGGAAGAAAATGAAAAAATCATATAATGAAATTATAAATAGAATTCACATATTAGCTAAAGTTTCAGTGTCCACAATTTTTCGTGTTATTAAACAAGGTATTATAGATCATTGCGTAAAGAGGAAGCGAAAACAAAAATTTAAAAATATCGATGACATAACGGTGGATAATTTATAATTGATATAAAGAAAACTGAGGAAATAATTAAGATATATAATTATATACAAATTTTTATTATTTTTTACCTTTAGCAGAAAAATATTTAGGGACGCCTATGAAACTCATTAAATTTTATTGCTAGGCGTTTTTATACGTGTTCAACTTACTTCGGAAAGGCTATACCAGCTGGACTATGTTTGGTTTGCCCCGCTCTCCCCCACATAACTCTAATCCGTCTCGATGTGTGAACGTTTGTGTTAGTATAAAATAACATCGAGTTACCTTCCAGTCATGTTTAACGCGTGTTAACAGTTTAAGGTAATTAACTAGATTTTGTTAGTTGCTAATTTACCTTCTGCTACCGGAGATCCAGGAGATATGAATACGTGTATTAATATTTACACCTGGCACTTCTAGTTCTGTTTTGTTGTTTGATAAGCAAATGGAACTTCACGCTTCAGTTGCACCACGAATTTTTTACCGTCCTCTTGGTTTTACTTATAAACAAATGAATATAGAAATGTGGGTAATGATTTTTCTGCTCCGCTAGGTTTTGGGGTATTTCTTGATTAACCATAGGAAACAATCTTGGGAGTGTATCAGAGAAGAACAACTGCATGTCACTCAACTGGCTATATAAGTGTGAATTATTCAATTTGTATTAAACAGCGATGAATAAAATAACGGGACATAATGTTATTTGCATTATAAAAGCAGAAAGTCAGCATGTCACGCAATCTTTGTGCTTTGTATAAAGACTGGAAAGTGGCACAGAACAAAATATATCGTTCAACGAAGAAAATGTAAAGCCCCAGGTACACCAGAACATATCTCGAACTGTTTCAGTACTTCAGCGACATAAAATCAACGTTTGAAGGTCAATGTCGAAGTTGTCCAGACCTAAACCCTACTGAATATTTCAAAAAACTGTTCTCCCCTTCACAAATATGTCCCCAACAGCTTTCGAATAAATGAAATCCTTTTTTTCTTGCACCCATTATCAAAAATGAATCGCACAATTAAATTCAAGCAGTTTATTTCGAGTTAGGCCAGCGTTCTCATTAGTTATTTAAAACAATTAAGAAATAATTACGGCTCGAACAATAACAATGCATGCACATGCTTGGAGTGTCTCTGATGTTATTATTCGTTTCCTCTTTATCAATCTAGATGTGGCCATATAATTTTGGCATGCGTGGGAATTTTTCGTAACCATTATTGCATCTTGATGTGTTCCAGATTCCCTCGCTTTCTTCATTGATTTTTTATAAGCATCTAAATGCCAAAAAAACACTGTAATATTGCTTCTTTATAAAACAAATCCCAAACTTTTAAACTCAAAATTACTTATTCAAACTATAAATTCTATGCTTGACTATAAAATTGATTTCAAAAACGCATAAAGTTTTATGTTTCAATACTATATTAAATGTTTAAGTTTTATATTGTGTATTACATATTTAGATCCAAATTTTATATTTGAATTTAATTTTGAACACAAAATTTATGTAGGAACTCAAAATGTTATGCTTACAATTAAAATTTCATATATAAATTAAAATCTAAACTCAAGATTTTGTATATAAATTAAAAATGTTATGTTTAAATTTAAATTTCTACTCAAAATTTAAATAACAATTAAAAATTTTATGTTTGAATTGAAAATTTTATGTTTAAATTCAAAATTCCAAGCTTCAAAGCTAAAATTTTATGATTAAAGTTACAAATAAATGGAAAATAAATTCTATGTTTGTTTGTTTACAGTTAAAATTTCATAAATAAATTAAAATCTAAACTCAAGGTTATGTATTTGAGTTAAAAATTTTATGTTTGAATTTAAATTTGAATTGAAAATTTAAATACCAATTAAAAATTTTATGTTTGAATTGTAAATTTAATGTTTATATTCAAAATTTCAAGTTTTAGAGATAAAATTATATGTTTAAATTTACAAATGAATGGAAAATAAATTATATGTTTGACTATAAAATTGATCTCAAAAACGCATATAAAGTTTAAAATGTTATTTCAATACTATATTAAATGTTTGAGTTTGGTATTGTCAGTTTTGACACAATATTACATTTAGATCAAAATTTTAGATTGAATTAAATTTTGAACTCAAATTGTATGTAGACACTCACAATTTTATGCATACAGCTAAACGTTCACATAAATTTTAATCTAAACTCAAAGTTATGTATTTAAATTAAAAATGTTGTTTGAATTTAAATTTCTACTCAAAATCTAAATATCAATTAAAAATTTTATGTTTGAATTGAAAATTTTATGTTTAAATTTACAAATGAATGGAAAATAAATTCTGTTTGGCTTTAAAATTGATCTCAAAAACGCATAAAGTTTAAAATTTTATGTCTCAATACTATATTAAATGTTTGAGTTCGATATTATCAGTTTTGACTCAATATTACATATTTAGTTCCAAAATTTATGTTTAAATTTAATTTTGAACTCAAAATGTATGTAAGAACNCGTTGCTTTATAAAGGGTTCACATAAATTTTAATCTAAACTCAAAGTTATGTATTTAAATTAAAAATGTTGTTTGAATTTAAATTTCTACTCAAAATCTAAATATCAATTAAAAATTTTATGTTTGAATTGAAAATTTTATGTTTAAATTTACAAATGAATGGAAAATAAATTCTGTTTGGCTTTAAAATTGATCTCAAAAACGCATAAAGTTTAAAATTTTATGTCTCAATACTATATTAAATGTTTGAGTTCGATATTATCAGTTTTGACTCAATATTACATATTTAGTTCCAAAATTTATGTTTGAATTTAATTTTGAACTCAAAATGTATGTAAGAACTCAAAATGTTATGTTTACAGCTAAAATTTCACAAATAAATNTAAGTTTTATATTGTGTATTACATATTTAGATCCAAATTTTATATTTGAATTTAATTTTGAACTCAAAATTTATGTAGGAACTCAAAATGTTATGCTTACAATTAAAATTTCATATATAAATTAAAATCTAAACTCAAGATTTTGTATATAAATTAAAAATGTTATGTTTAAATTTAAATTTCTACTCAAAATTTAAATAACAATTAAAAATTTTATGTTTGAATTGAAAATTTTATGTTTAAATTCAAAATTCCAAGCTTCAAAGCTAAAATTTTATGATTAAAGTTACAAATAAATGGAAAATAAATTCTATGTTTGTTTGTTTACAGTTAAAATTTCATAAATAAATTAAAATCTAAACTCAAGGTTATGTATTTGAGTTAAAAATTTTATGTTTGAATTTAAATTTGAATTGAAAATTTAAATACCAATTAAAAATTTTATGTTTGAATTGTAAATTTAATGTTTATATTCAAAATTTCAAGTTTTAGAGATAAAATTATATGTTTAAATTTACAAATGAATGGAAAATAAATTATATGTTTGACTATAAAATTGATCTCAAAAACGCATATGAAGTTTAAAATGTTATGTTTCAATACTATATTAAATGTTTGAGTTTGGTATTGTCAGTTTTGACACAATATTACATTTAGATCCAAATTTTATGTTGAATTTAATTTTGAACTCATATTGTATGTAGACACTCACAATTTTATGCTTACAGCTAAACGTTCACATAAATATTAATCTAAACTCAAAGTTATGTATTTAAATTTAAAATGTTATGTTTGAATTTAAATTTCTACCCAAAATCTAAATATCAATTAAAAATTTTGTTTGAATTGAAAATTTTATGTTTAAATTTACAAATGAATGGAAATAAATTCTGTTTGGCTTTAAAATTGATCTCAAAAACGCATAAAGTTTAAAATTTTATGGCTCAATACTATATTAAATGTTTGAGTTCGATATTATCAGTTTTGACTCAATATTACATATTTAGTTCCAAAATTTATGTTTGAATTTAATTTTGA
>NW_019421754.1:0-4597 GCF_000390285.2 Anoplophora glabripennis
CGCCAATAAGGCACTAATTACAAGTATGTTCTGCGCATGTATTAAACATATTTAATTTTTGTTCATATTAACTCATTTCCTAAATAACATGGAATTCTAGTAATTAAATTTTTTATCCTTTTAAGCCCTACCCAACCGTAAGTTTTATACTAATAGCTGAAATATTATTTAGCACCACTATATCAACCACAATATTCCTGTTGTTAGATGCTACTATGGTGGTCTAGAGGTAACGGGGTCGCTTTGGAATCCAAAGGTTCGGGGTACGAATCTCAGACAGAGCAAGACTTTTTTAATTTAAATAAAATTCGAAACCAACTTTAAATTTACCGTCAATTGCAGCCCACCTCTCTCCTTCATTCCGATCTCTATTGCGCATGCGTTTAAATCTAGAAATTTTGAATTTACCGCCAATTTGCCGCGATCTGATTGGTCGAGAGACGTGGCTAATTTGAATGCTACGCTTTGATTGGTCGATGGGCGTGGCCTAAAAGTGGAGTGGAGGGGGTAAAATCCCCCAAAAATTTGCAATCTGAACCTTCATAAGAAAATACATGGGATTTTGGCTCCGTAGTAACATAGCCTATCTACTGGTATTTGAATACCTTTAAAAAAATAACGGTTCAGTGATTTTTAATTTACAGTGTGTTTACAGTGAGGTTTAATACATACTCAAAAAAAGGGGAAACCACTTATTTCAAAAATGTATAAATACCTAAATATCTCTATTAATTAAATTATGAATCTGAAAATGAGCAAGCGGCATTGGAATCGAATGGATATTGTCGCCAAACTAACAATAAATATTTATTATTAAAACTAATTCCACAGCAGTTTTACATATGTACATACATATGTATGTATTTCTGGTCAAAGTTGTTACTAATAGCAATAAATAAAAAAGTTTTTTAAATTCATTAAATCATTATTATAAATTATTTAAAGGAATTTGGAGGCTAAACATGACTACTAGAAATTTTATATGAAACTTTCATTGGGAGTCAGGCTGAATAGGACTTTATCAGAATTTGATTAAAATGAAAATGATAATAGAATATAAACTTTTGGGGATTAAAAGTATTGCAATTTTTTGTCCAGGATTTCATTTATATTGTACAGTATGAGACATTTGTTTTAATTAATTCACTAAATAAAAAGATACTGACAAAAATCACCTGCGTCTATAGCGAGCGGATGACTTCTAGTTTTAGCCTGGGTCGGCTTGTCGCACCTATCCCCACTCCAATTCGTTCTTCGCGATGTCCTTTCTAATAGCACGTTGAATTGTTGGTCATATAATTTTAATTCAAGATAAATTTAAACTAGAAGCAAGTAAATTGGAATTTTTCTGTCCTCATGTAATTCAGTAATTTAAATAACTTATTAAGATAATTTCATTCATCTAAAAGTTTTATATTTTAGGTATTTTATATTTTTAGATATTAAAATTAAAATTGACATATTATATTATATTTTATTATTATATATATTATTGTACATGTATACAGGGTGATTCAAAAAACCGCTGACAGACTTCTAGGGTATGTAATACATGAAAAATTAAGACGAAAACTCACTTGTACACATTGACATTAGTGACAGGCGATGTTTAATTTTATTTTGAATAGCACAAGCCTACTATGCGAAACTAAAATGAATGAAAATAAAATTGGATATACAAATTTTCTACAAAGGTCTTTCTCTTAAAAATGGTTGCTTTAATTCAAATTTTGCAAGAGATAAATTCGATGGACAATTGAACACTTTACACGAAAGTAGTGCCCGTTTGACAAAATTAGCAGTGGCATAGAAAATATTTAAAAAAAGGGTTACGTTGACCCCGTCTCTACGACACTGCTGCTCATAAAATTTTGAGCAGTACATCAAACATTAGTCTTAAAGTGCTAACTACGCATAGCAAATTTGAAATAGAAATGTTCAGGCATTTTGGAATTATTGCAGACAATTTTTAATTTTACAGAAACTTTGACGCCCTGTATCTCGTTAAGGAGGCATACGGTGCGACCCTATGTTTATTAAAACTTTTCGTCTTAATTTTTTGTGTATTATCTACCGCAGAAGTCTGTCAACGGTTTTTTGAATCACCCAGGGTGATACCACCATACAGGGTGGTCCATATTTTAATAGACAAACTTCGGGAAACTACTAAACAACAAAAATTAACATCACTTTGCTCTATGAACATAGGCGCAGAAAGCCACCGTTTATGAGATACAGGGCGTTGAAATTAACAAAAATAAAACATTTTTTTTAAATATCTGGAAAACGGCTTTATCAAATTTGGTACACATTATTTTTCAAATATTTCCCCTAGTTTTGTATGCACATAGTCCAAATGGCGGAGAAACAAGTATGTCGTTTACTTATTTAAAGTAAAACTTCTACGCCACTTAATTAATTGGTAATATAAATACATTTTATAATAGTCTCAAACATTCCGGATGAAAAAACGTTTTTCTATTTTTATCGAAAAGTGAATGGTTTACGAGTTATGAGACATATTATTCAAGTAAACAAAGCGTTGAAATAGGGAAAAATAAAACTTTGGGTGGTCCAGATTTTAATAGAGAAACTTCGGGAAAGTTTTAAATAACAAAAATTAACATCATTTTGCTCTATGAACATAGACGCAGAAAACTACCGTTTTTGAGATACAGGGCGTTGAAATTAATAAAAATAAACTAATTTTTTTAAATATCTGGAAAACCGCATCATAATATATCTCTTAAACCATTCACTGTTCAACAAAAATAAAAGAATGTTTTTTCATCCCGAATGTGTCAGACCGTTGTAAAATGTATTCATATTACCAATTAATTCAGTGGCATAAAAGTTTTACTCTAAAAAAGGAAACAACGTCCTTGTTTCTCCGTCACTGGTTTTTGGATTTGGACTATGTGCATACAGAACTAAGAGAAATATTCGAAAAAAAAATTTTTACCAAATTTGGATAAATTTGATGAAGCGATTTTCCAGATATTTAAAAAAATTGTTTTACTTTTGTTAATTTCAACGCCCTGTATCTCACAAATGGTGGCTTTCTGTGCCTACGTTCGTAGAGCAAAGTGATGTTAATTTTTGTTGTTTAGTACTTTTTCGAAGTTTGTCTATTAAAAACCTGGACCACCCAAATTCGTTTTATTTTTCCATATTTCAGCGCTTTATTTACTTGGATAATATGTCTCATAACCCTTAAACCATTCACTTTTCGACAAAAATGAAAAGTGTTTTTTCATCCGGAATATTTCAGACCGTTATAAAATGTATTCATATTACCAATTAATTCAGTGGTGTAAAAGTTTTACTCTAAATAAGGAAACAACGTCCTTGTTTCTCCGTCACTGGTTTTTGGATTTGGACTATGTGCATACAGAACTAAGAGAAATATTCGAAAAAAAATGTGTACCAAATTTGGATAAATTTAATGAAGCTGTTTTCCAAATATTAAAAAAAATATTTTATTTTTGATAATTTCAACCCCCTGTATCTCATAAACGGTGGCTTTCTGCCCCTATGTTCATAGAGCAAAGTGATGTTAATTTTTGTTGTTTAGCGCTTTCCCCAAGTTTGTCTATTAAAATCTGGACCACCCTGCATTATTTATTATATATACAGGGTGAGTCAGTTTTTTTGTAGACAAACTTTAACAGGAGATAGAACACATGTTTTTAAAAAGAAAAGTTCCTATAAATATATGTCGTAGAAGGCTTCGTTTCCGAGATACAGGGTGTTGAATATAATTTTTTTTCTCGAATTTTCATTATAACTTATAAAGGAATGCTTAGATTTTTTTTTTCATGTTTGGGGGATAATGCCTATTAGTTAAGGGGCATAAAACAAGCGATAAGAATGTTCAAAAACTTGCACAGTGGCGGAGTGGAGGGGATGCTCAACCCCTTTCTTACACAGAACTTCTACGCCAATGACTATTAAAAAAAAACTATTAATTTCATTATCTACATACAGTTTAACAAAAATAATGCCCCTTCTTCTGTTTCGAAATTCCTGTGCGTTTCCGAGTTATTTTGATTTTTATTGTTTGATGTGGTACTAAATTAAGTAATTTATTTATTATTATCAATTATCGGCTAAATATTTAATTCTTTCAACGAAACCTACCTAAATATGGTTTGTTAAGGATTCTAAAAAGCCGAAATCTCTTATTCTTTATCTCTTTCCAATGTAGTCAAAATAAATATTTGTTATATCAAGCCATACTCAAATACAAGACTTTAATTTGAAATCTGTTTAGTACACTAATTTTAACAATCCTTATTTATTATGTGCTGCGTAAATACTAATGTACTGCAACTAAATTACAATAAAAAAGCATTGAATGAACATTGATGTTGATGTTTATGGAGAATTTTTTTGAATTTATAACAATATTTTACTTTTTGGCAACTGCACAATAATGTATTGTATGTATGTAATGTTGTGCAAAACCGTACTTATCTTATCAATTTCGAGGTCACCTGTTGCATGAGTGTTGCACAATAATGAAAAAGTAATATTAACGGTCGGTGGAAGGAAGCACAAAAAACAAGCGCTTAGGTAGGGAATTCTGGAAGGAAGC
>NW_019421755.1:0-4602 GCF_000390285.2 Anoplophora glabripennis
AAAATGGTATAAATTATTGTTTATTAGAATCATGCAGAATTTAAATTCTGCTTTGGGGAAAGATATAATCATCTAACCTAACATGCACACCACAGCTGGTGTTACACAATGACCATTATCCCTGCAACGCCGGGAACGTTAAATTATTCCTATCTGCTAATTTTGCTTTTATAAAATCTAGAGGGTGTAATAGAGAATAATTATTTATGATCTAAATGAGAATATCTTTCTTAAAATCAGCACCGAATAAATTCATTATAATAAATATGCTATCAGGTTCCAACTAAAAATAAAATATTCACTGTTTAAGGAGCTTCTTCGAATACATATTTCAAAAAGTAGTAAATACTTAACATACATTCTGTCAAAAAAGTATCCGGAATTTGTAATTTAAAAATTCCGCGTAAAGTAGATTAAATTTTTTTTATGGAAAGTTGATAGCATTGTACTCTACGGTCCCTATTGACTTTTCCTCTTTCCCAAACTCAAATTACCACTTCGTGGAGTCAATAGAACTCATAGAAGTCATAAAACAAAACTCGCTAAAAGAGTTGAAATCAACGACTGGGTTGTTTATTGATGTGTTATTGAAGAAGACAAAATAAATTTTGATGGTTAATTGAATATTATTATTTATTGTGTATTGTTTCATAAAATTCAGAGTACTAAGTATACATAATATGACTATATTTCGTACTACTCTATTACGCATCTAAAACTTATGGCTTAATCGATATTGTATTAGAAATCTGCAATTTTCTGTAACTATGTTCTGTAGAATTTCAACAAACAGTAAGGTCAACCTTAATATTCTACAAAATTGAATGATTGTAAATTTCAGTTACCTTTAAATTGTGTTTTATTACTTCTCATTCATTAAAGGCAATTTGCTTTGTTTATTCGAATTTGAATTTTCAATCAGTATTTATTTATTTAAAATTGTATCTAATTTTGCGTCATTAAATTAATATTTCCACATGAAACATACATGTTTCATAAAATTCTATTTAACACAGAATATTATGTTACATTTCGTTATTGTCCGATAAAATAATATATTTTTTGACTAAATCGTCTACGATTTTAGATCATATAAGCTATGTATTTTTTTTCATTTCAACTGCTGTAGAATATTTTAAAAATAGTATTGTTGCCAAATAATTCTACAAAAATATGATTCGCCTTATTTAAAAAATAATCCAAATTGATATCTGTGTAAGCAATTTTCTCATCCGAATCGTTCTAAATCGTTTATGTTAGCTTTGAAGAGCAAAACAATCTTTTACTATTCAAAGTAATAATAATGTTTTTCTTTCGTCTGAAAAGCCTTAATAATCTGTTGGGTGGTTACAAAAAACTTTTCTTGTAGGTTGGTCGAATATTACTTTTCTCATGTTTCGTTTTAGCTGACTACTCCCTCTTATTGCCTAAACTCTCCCCAAACACCAACTTAAACTNATTAAAAGCAATTTGTATAAAGAAATAGAGCTTTTCAAACTTAAGAAATTAAACTTTACCGCTGTTAGGCATATACTTATATAAAATTTTACGTCTGGCCAGACGTTAAATTTAACCTTGCTAATCAAAGTTCCAAAACTTTTATTCGCATATTACCACAAATAACAGTAATTACATTTATAGATTTTCCGTGAAAATAATATTGAACATACCTTCCTTCGAACAAAGAGGATAATATAAAAGTTGTGGGGCAGGTAGACATTTTCTTTTAAACTAACACTAACGCTTTTATTTTTATGTACAGCAAAGTTTTGTAGCACCCTACTACATGTTATATTTAGAGAACTCTTCGTTTTGTCGCTTAAAACTTTGCTCACCCTACTTCTAAGCTTAGATGCTATTAAAACAATAATTCTCGACTCTTTAATTTTATGATCAAGTTAAATTTTATGACTATTTCATGGCACAACTGCTCATGTCTCGCAGGAAAGCCAACTTAGGGCAAAATTGTGGTAATAAGTGGAGTTTTATATTTCTTTTTTGTTCGATAAATACTTACTCCACTTTTTCTTTTAAAATCTATTAAAGTAATCTTTTAAGGAATGTCAATTCATCAATGACGCTATTATGGAAAAATTTTTTACTATGTCTGTCTCCCTCCCCTCACTAAAGCTTTTTTTTATCTGAGCTATTATAACGTAAACGTAAAGATTTTTTTTAGGTACATGGACAGAATCTAGTCTATACCTATTTAAGTGTATATTTAAAATTTTAAACAGGATCGAAGTGTATTTTTAAGATTTCAATAATATCCAGTATTTAACTTAAATATTTATAATTTACTTAGTTCAATACTTTTTTCTGCAAGTAAAGCTAAATTTTAGCTTTATTTTGATTTGATTTAAGGAAAATGTGTATTTAATGCAGATTAAAGGAAGAAGGGATTATTCTTCCTTAAATTATAATCTTACAGAAGAGTGTGAATAAATTAATTGTTTTTTAATACTGTCTTATAGTTTAACAAAATAAATCTGATATAGATATTAATATTTATTTGTTTTTTATTTATTTTAATGTTTGTTTGTTTGAAGAGAAATTTCATCGTCTTACTTCAAATGACCAAGTCGTGTTCCAAGAATAATAATCACAGCCTCAAAAAAAAAGTCCAAACCCAAGAGAGCCATATATCATTTCCGAAGGAATGCAATGCGCTGAACACGATTCATTAGTCAAAATTCTTGACCTCACGACAAATTTTGGAAAAAGTGAAATTTTTGGGTAAAATGTCCAAATATAGGTCACCCAAAGTTTTCACCCAAATAGTGAATTTTCTGAGAATTATCGAGGTCATGGGTAATGGCATCATGTTCAGCGCCTCAAAATACTACGAAAATGATATATTTGGACAAAAATTATGAAAAAATCAGTTTTGACCCAAATTTGGACCAATTTTCACGCAAATAGTGGATTTTCTGAGAAATATCAAGGTCATGCGTAATGGCGTCGTGTTCAGCACCTCAAAATATTACGAAAGTGGTATATTTGGACAAAAATTAGGAAAAATCAGTTTTGACCCTTATTTTGGGCGTTTTCACCCTAAAATTTCACTTCCTAAATTTGTTGTGAAGTCATGAATTTTGACTCAGCGCATCATGTTCAGCGCATCGAATTCCTTCGGAAATGATATGTGCCCTACAATTATTAATTTTTAAGACGTAACTGCCGTCTTACCTCATGCATAGGTCCTGTTCTGTTCTCGTCTTTCCTTCCTACAGCTGTCTATAACATTGGACGGACCACCAAGAAGCAGTACCTTGTTCCTCCAGGTTATAAACGTCTGCATGTCGCCGCTCATATGAAGCATATAATTCAAAATCTTTAGTGGATTCTTCTATATAACACCTTTGGCTTTTCAGAGTTTTTAATCAAAAGAACATTTTCATTCCAATCAAATACTTTCTACTGCCAGATCCAGGTACTATCCTAGTGATAGAAATAAAATACCTCATGCCGTTGACATCTATTATTAAAGGCGTGTCTAGTAGTAGTAGAAAGCCTCGGTACTAACAGCCAACAACAACAATTCAACATGCCGCCTGGAATGCAACCCACGAAATGAATTCTCAAATTCTTTATAAGAATTGCTCTATAAAAGCAAAACAACAGACAACTGCTTAGATGCTTTATAGTTAAATATGAAGAGGAAATAACTGATATCTACCTGGTACAATGTTGTAGAAACTATAATACCTAGATATGAACGAAGCGAAATCTCAACATGCCATATTAATTTTAAGCCAGGAATCTTGAATTGCACATGGACTGAAGATTAACCTAGAAACAACATATTTTTATGAAATGAAAGGAGCTTGACGAGATACAGCATGTATAGAAATTCCCATCTAAAAATACTGTGATCTCTTACGAGAGATATGTTGTGGATTATAAGACCTAATTTATAACGAACTTTAGGTCCATAGATATGTTAGGTCTTTATTGTAAGGGTGCTAACCACTAATTAGTTTACAATGTGTTGTCTTATAGTTAAGTAGATTGCATATACAGGGTGTCCCTGTGCTTGATACAAAAATGTCGAGTACAAATAGAGGAGGTCAAAATAATATCAGTTCTTTATATACATTTTTTTCATACGGGCCTTCGTTAACAAGTTACGGGCCCTCAAAGGTGAAAATTAAAAACTTATTTTTAAGTTTAAGTTTAAAACAAATAACATTTGTAGCCTTAGGATGTGTGTGGAGGTGGAAGGTGTCCATATTGAAAATGTATTTTGATAATTTTCTTTCTTTTAAATTATGTTTTTAACTTTAACTTATTGTAGTGTGAATTGTATAGTGAATTTTTGGACGTATATTTATGTATATTTATAAAATATTCCATTACGGTAGATTAGCCAGCATAATTACCTACAATTTAAAAAAATATATACTTTCATCGTTTAGATCCTAAGCTACTTAACATTTTGCGCCTGTTAGCCATAGTCGTACATTATTCAACATATTAACATAAAACAAAACCGTACGTGTGTGGTAAACCTTTAACTTTAAGTAAACAATTGTTTAAATTTACTGTTGCATATTTCTAATAGTATACAAGCGCCGAAGAGCGGAGCTCGCGCTCGAAAAT
>NW_019421756.1:0-1639 GCF_000390285.2 Anoplophora glabripennis
TACTACAAAGGTTTTTGAGACATTTTCAAACAAAAATTTAACTGAATTCATCTGAAAATTGTGGAACGATCAAACTTAAATTTGCTTGAGGGCCTAAATATTAAAGATCCGCCAGTGCACTCAACAATTAATATATTTCTTTATAGTCCAGTCAATGACCATTTTCCCGTATAATTTTGCCAAACAGCACCGATTTTCAGACAAATTTGGATTTAAGTTCTACTTATCCGCTACTTCAAAGTTGACCTTGTACCGGGGATTGCTTTTACCCTGGAGGTGGATGCCACCCCTTCTCAGAGGTGAAAAATGTTTAATTGAAATGGATATATTGACTAATTCTAAGAAACTTTTGTTCTATAAAGTTTTTTCTGAAAGTCAATACTATTCGACTTATTCGCGAGTGAAAATGTAAAATTTTTAACCAAAAAAAACACACTTTTTTATTTATTATATTATTTAAAAGTATTTTATCAAAAAAAAAAAACAGTCAGACATAAAAAATCTGGTTCTTATTCTTCGTCAAACGCCAAAATTGAATGTTTGAACGTGAAATAACCAAAAACCAATGCATTTTTCAGGGAACACTCATAGAACCTTTTTTAAAGTGCTTTAAAAACCTTTATTTTTATTTTTTATAAAAGTCCCTAGCAGCAAACTTAAGGGAGTTATGACGAAAATAAAGTTGGTCCGTATTTTTTTCGGCGAAAAAAACATGAAAATCACCCCCTAGTTACCACCCCAATTGAAAATAATCGTTACCACTTTACAATTTACTTTATTTATGTACTTGTAATATGCTTTAGAAGTTTGACTGGTTTAAAGTGCTTAGTTTTGAAAATAGTTGAGCTTTAAGTGAAAAGATAATTTTTGTATATTTGGAAAAAATTGTCTTTTCTTCAACATAACTCGAAAACTATTAATGATGCGTAAAATTTTGTATTGTACAAAATTGTAGGTTTTGTTTTTTGAAAATTTTGTTTTTTTTTTTCTGTAGGATAAAAATGGCCGTTTAAAGTTTGCATATGTTCGTAAATAGCAACTTGTTCAAGCCCTTTCAGCTCAAACGCTTACAAAAATAAGGGCTGAAAGAAAATTTAACTTATTTGATATTATAGCCCTTGAAAAGAACTACAAAATGGTTTTTGAAGGGCTCGATAGCATAAAAACTAAGCGAGTTATGGGTAAAAAAACATTTTGATATATGTTTGACTTACTACAATTGTACCTCTTTGTATAAAAAGTAGTTAATAAATTATCTATCTATCAACCACCTATTTTTGCAGATATCAGAACACGTATATTGAACATTGATAAATACACAATAATGTGTATTTATCAATGTTCAATATACGTGTTCTGTAGTAATATACGTGTTCTGTAATATAACAACCCTAGGTTCGATAAAAAATAAGTAAACGTAGTTGTGGCCAAAAACATGTGATCGTCATAAGGAGTACCTACGTTGTGTGTATTTATTTTTTTATTGACCAATAGGCGCTGGCTACTAACTTTGTAGAGGGGATGTATGGTTTAATTATATAAAACAAAAGCAGAGTAAATACACCTAACCTTTATTTACATACAATTCAAATTAAACATGTGACAAATAGAAAGAACAACAAAAACATTAACAACCATT
>NW_019421756.1:3402-4664 GCF_000390285.2 Anoplophora glabripennis
CGTATTGCGAATGACGCTAGAGACTACAGTTGTCCAGCTATGTAGTGGTTTAATGTGCTATAACTTCAATAATTTTTTTCTCAGAAACTATAAGGATTTTACAAAATTTTTTTTTACAATATTGACTCCATTTCTCATGCCGCATCTATTCCCAAATTTTTTTGGATAAGTTCTGAATCACCTTGTATATGGGTACTGCTAAATAAATATGGGAACAAGTTTTTCAAATATTTCAATGCCGAGTTGCTGCTTAGCGACCGAGCCTGGTACATACCTTGAAATTATAGGTTCTTCAATTGACTTCGGAAAAACTACACCTATTCACACAACCTTCTATTGTCTTATTTTCTATCTTTATCCTCCTCCTTGATGCTCGTTATGAAAACCTTTTCTTATCCTTCTTTTCTTTTTTCAGTTTAATGTCAACTTCTTTTCACTTCTTTCACTTCTTTCCACTTCTTACTATTCCTACTGCAAAACCACCTATTCTGTCTGATAACTCTGCTCCCTGGCTTGTTATTATACGTTTTGATACTTCTTTCTTTTTGTTTATTTTCTACAACATTGAAATAACGGTTATTAACTTTAATATACTAATATTTTCCTCTTTATTCTTTTATTCCCAGTTAACTTATTTTCCTTCACCAAATTTTGTCTCCTTATGAATATTATTACTTCTTCTATGGTCTTCTCTCGCAGCAAACCTTTGAAATATACTTTATCTTAATTCTTGTCTTCCACGATTTCTTTTATTTCTTCTAATTTAATTTTCTTTCTGTCTGACTTTTTGATCCTTCAAATTACAAAACAATCATTATTTTCTTTTTTTTTTCATTTTCCGGATACCGCACACGGGTAAAAAGATTTTTCCACTGCACTTAATTTTGTACCTTATTTACTTATAATTAAAAAACTTGTAAAATTCTTTTATTTTCATAATTCACATCTATTTCCAATTTTAAAAGTTTCTCTATCACCCTACTAATTTTTTAAATATTCCTTCACATGCTAAATTTCTATTTTATACTTGTATAATTTCCAGTCATTTTAACATTTTGACATATCGGACAATGATATGGTTCAAAATGCATATAAGTATTTTAAATAGATCTCACTAATTAGACCGTGAGAGGCCTAATTACTCATGGACAGTGACAGGTAATGTCATGACAACATTGTTATTTTGTATTATTATTTAATTAAAATGGGTTACACAAAAGCTGAAAAGTTTGAAATATTTTCTCTTTATGTAAAAAATAATA
>NW_019421757.1:0-4602 GCF_000390285.2 Anoplophora glabripennis
ACTCGTTAGGTTTATAACATCCATGTTTGAAGTGATTCATCCAACAATATTATTGTAGTAACCCAAGGAAAATTCTTCGTCGTTAGAAAAATATTCCTTATTTCTGTACTGATAGTAAAAAGGTTCCACTTTTCCGGCTTGTATAGTATTTTTTAGCCATGATATTAAGAAACTCTGCTTCATTCTCTGCCAGGCCCAAATATCGAACATCATTTACTTTTTTTGTGATATTCTTCCTGTCTTTTTCACAACGTGATATGGAATATATTCGTCATCACTAGTATCACTAGCAATATCAGTGATAGTTTTATTACCACCCAAATTTCCTCCATCTTTAATATCTTGGTGAATACTCAAATCCAATCAAATTTTTCACTTAGGTTTAAAACCAAAAAATTTGTATAAGCACCTTTCGTATGTTGATTAATACTTTTCTATTAGAAAGTATTTAATAGACCTGATCGATTCAAACGGACATCAGATTCGGATTCACCAAACCCAAAAACGTATAGATATGTAAGTTTACTTTGTTTTCAATTGATTCTCTACATTTGACTTTGAACTGACCTCATCCCAAATCTGATCGAGTCAAACAGACATCAGATGCGGATTCGGCGACCCCAAAAATGTATAGTTTAGTAGTTTAGTTTGTTGGCAATTGTTTTTCTATATTTAACCTTGAACTGACCTTAAACCAGAGCTAATCGCGTCAAACGAACACCGGATTCGTATTCGGTGACCCAAAAACGTATAGATATATAGGTTTAGTTTGTTGACAATTGATTTTCTATATTTGACCTTGAACCTACTTTCAACCAGAGCTAATCGCGTCAAACGGACACCGGATTTGGATTCGGCGACCCCAAAAAGTATAGACACATAGGTTTAGTTTGTTGATAATTGATTTTCTACATTCGACCTTGAATTGACCTTAAACCAGAGCTAATCGTGTCAAATGGTCACCGGATTCGGATTCAGCGACCCCAAAACCATATAGATACCATGGTCTTGTCTTTCGGACCTGCCACTTTTTTTTTTGTGGGGCTGTGTAATTATTCTATGTTTGAAAAGAGTAATTATATTATATTTACGGTTTGTTGTGTTCCATTAGCGTTGGGCCATACACATTCTTGTCCTTCGAAATCATTCGCCCATACATATTTTAAAAGCACTCATGATTTCGCGGGACGTTTCAATTTCAAACAAAAAACAAAAAAGTGTCAATTTGGCATGTAATATGCTAGAATCTTTCAATCTGATTTTGTTGCACCATCTCTTACAATTTTTATTGTTGTGTGTGAAGAGATGAAGTATGTATAAATTTATAAAAATTTGTATTGATGCATTTGATTTCCTTTGAAGTTTATCTGGCGAAAAGACTAAAATATTGACTAAATGTTGAACTGTTGACACCACATACATTTATTTTCAAAATATTTACATTTCAAACTTCTGTAAATATTAATCATACATTCGCAGTACCGCGTGATGTAAATCTGTGCTTGTTGTCATTTGTAACGTCGGTCGTCGCTATTTGATATTTTATTAATAGCTCTTGATCTATGTCTCAAATAATTTTACCCCACTTTTAAAATATTTCAGAAGTGTGACGAAATCGACGCAAGTCTCTCAGTGTACTCGCATGTTTCATTTTAATGCTATGCACGCAAGAAACGTAATATGTCAAAGTTCAATCCCGTCGCATGCCAAGAAAGACTAATCCTTCATTATTTGCATTAATTCCTTCTGTTACGCAACAGTCTCCTTTGTCCGCTGCTGCTGGAAACTAGCAGTCATCCGCATACTGAAAGATCGCCCCGATAACCGTCCGCAGTGTACAAACATCGCGATCCATATAATAAGGTCGCAAATGCTCATTAACTTATCGAAATTGCTGACTGCTCACGGAGCGGATACCACGCACAACCACGTACATATATTATACGAGTCTGTTGCCTTTGGTTAAGCGATAATTGAAATAATTAATACTTTTCACGATGCCAACTATATAATTCTTAAATATCAATAAGTTCTTCGGAAGGAAAACGGAGAATTTGAGGCAGGTGTTTCTCGTAATTAACTACGACTCGTATATGGGTCGCTACTATTAAATTCTGAGTAGAAAATTCCACCCGTACAGCTCCATAGATAGACTTAGGCGTATAAAGCTTTGGAAAATAGTTTCAAACGTGATGTAATATCATTGCACAAAAGTATGTGGTAGGTAAATAAGAAATTAGTCTTAATCTAATTTGTACCTAAAATTTTCTGACAATTCTAAAGCTTCTTTTACTGTTTTAAGGGATTTCAGCTATTTCAAACCAGTTCAATACCAAACAAACAAATTAAAATAATCCTCATTAGTATAATTTAAATGATCCCCAGGCATAACAATAATTTGACAACTAACTTGACAAATGTTAAGTTATTTTAATTGTTTTGGAGCGTTCCTGGTCATGGCCAATTTGACAACAGGTCTAATACTGAAGAAGTGTCCAAAAAATAGAAAATCGCAAATATATCTAAAAATAGTAAGGCAACCCTAACAATGCTTATTTGGCTTGAAAGGAAATTTCAATCTCCATACGACAGAGTAAAATAATACCATATCAATACCATTTAAGTTAACAAAATTATAGCTGTTTGAAGTTATCAAAATGTAACAGCAAAAATGAAACACATAGTATTAAATGTTTTAATTTGTTGATATACCATAATTTAGTGATATCTATGCCCTTTACAGGTACCAAAAATCCGCTTGATATTACGCTCCTGAAAAGAGTTACTAGCATCTCCGCGGACCTTTGCATCTGTCAATTTCTTTCTTTAAAAATTAATATTTCAAATTCTATAATTCCTAGGTATAGGGAATATTTAATAAAGTGACTCTCAAAGTTCACGTAGAATCCGAAAATTCAATAATATACAGGGTGTTCCATTTAAAATAACAAAGTTGGTGGCAACTTCCGGTATAAGCGGAAATGCAACAGTTTTGAAAATATTTCCAGCAAATTCATATCATGGTAACTTCGTATCCTTCTAACGAACCAGTTGCGTGAATAACTGTATATTTTTAACATTTATTTGTTTACATTCGGTGAATCACAGGAATAACAATTCGTTNTCCAGAGAAAGAAATCAAATTAAAAGAGAAAAAAATCAGCATTAACTCTACACCATTTCAATACAGGTCATATTTTTTATTTTAGAAACGTTATGAGGAACAAAATATTCTCAAGAGAAATTTGAGTGAAATTATGTTTGTGATATTGGAAAATACAGTAAATAGTCGAATCGACATTCAAAGGAACATATTGAAACTACACAAATCAATGAACAATTAAATAGACAGTGTTGGATAATGAGACAAAAAAAAAACAAGTAGGTAAAAAATAAAAAAATTATTCAGTATCTTGTAAGAACGACACTTGAGGCTCTATATTTGTGAGCCTTGTTTTAATAAAGTGTTCATAGTTATCTTCCCAGTGATGGTGAGTTTTAATTTATTATCCTTAATGACATAAGATTGTTTTTATATTGGAATAGGAACACATAGTAAGGACTCTTCATAATTTTGTTTTAGCATTGAAAAGACTAAATACCGGGTGGGACATTTATCTTGAGGCAAAATAATATATCGGTTGGACTTGAATATTCCTACAAAAATTGTAGAGCAAAGAGAGGATAACTGAAAGGTCCATATTAAGACTTCCGGTCTAGACCGGGAGTGGTGTTTTTAGAACGGAAGTTGATTTTTTGTAATGAAAACACAAATTTTTTCCACGAATTTCTATTGAAAAACGAAAAAAAAAACTTTTTTGTTTTTATTATGTTTTTTATATAACCCATATTTTGGTCATATAATGGCAATAAAAAACAAAAAACAAGAATCTGGAGGATCGCATTTAAAAAAAAATGTTTCATACAAAAGTTGTAGCGTGGAAAGGGGAGCTATCTTGACATGACCTTGACCTTGATTTCAAGGTCATTTGAAGATCAAATTCAATACATAAAAATATTCAGAAATCTGACGAAATTCTTCATTTCACCAAAAACAAGCACCCCAAAGGGAATAAAAAACTACCACGTCCACGTCGTTGTACCTGGGTAGTGCTAAAAGTAGTTAATAATTAAACAGTTCTTCGATCTTAAAATGACCTTGATATCTGATCTAGTCCTTGAGGTTAAGTTCATATCTTATTGTAAAACTTCCCGATCTTGTAACTTTCGAGGTCAAAAGAGAGGGTTCCACTCGAACGACCTTGAAGTCAAGGCCAAGGTCATTTTCAAAGTCCTTTTCACCCTAGAACTTTTGTATGAAACATTTTTTTTAAAAAGTGATCCCAACCAGGTACTCCATTGTCTCAAGATTCTTGTTTTTCTTTTTGTTTTCTATGGCCAAAATATGGGTTAAATTGAAAAAATAATAACAAAAAATGTTTTTCGTTTTTCCATTTAAAAAAATCAACTTCCGGTCTAAAAACACCACTTCCGGTCTAGATCGTTCAATCCCAACCCCTCGATGCCCTACAATTTTTGTCTGAACCTTTTTTTGAAATAATCGAGTCCAACCGAGATATTATTTTGTCTCAAGATAAATGC
>NW_019421758.1:0-4601 GCF_000390285.2 Anoplophora glabripennis
GGTGACCAAGGTAATGGTCATTTCTATGAATACGAAGAGCGAGAATTTAACCGTAATTAGAATCAAGATTAAATAAAATAAAACAACGTTTTGAAGTTTGCACGCGGTAAAGTGGTAATTTTTATTCTGACAACGGATGTTATTAGTACGCTAATGCTGTGTGCTTCCGGGATGGTTGATGTATACAGGGTGATTCATTAACAATGGGAAAGTCGAAAGATGAAGATACTACACGTGAAATGGTGACCATTTTACGTGTAGTATCTACATCTTTCGACTTTCCCATTGTTAATGAATCACCCTGTATAGGAGGCAACAAAAGCACGTTAGCGGTTTAAAGGCAACCATTGACTTAAAAAATCGTTACATTAAAAACACACACCTAGTATGTTGCTTCAATTTGTTTTGCTTTAATAACAGTAAGGAGATCAGCACCATGATAGTGACTGGTATTCTGTGACATACGAATTCTTCGCAAATCTAAACTTTCAACAGCAAATCTACTTCTTAGAATTTCATAATTCACCTTTTCAGTTATATCCCATCAACCTTGTATACTACTATCGATTTGTCATATCTGAATACTATAACAAAGATGCCATACTAGAGCTGCATACTAAAGTCTTTAACGAACATATGCAAAATATAAAGTAATAGCTTCAATATCTGGAAATTGCAATTTCTAATGATCAGACAATATGACTCCAGAGCCTCTTTAGACAGCAGTCCATGATTTACATAAGATTTGCTGTCATCAATACTATAAACAAATTAAGAGTTTATTGTTTACTCGAGATACTAAAAGTTTCAGATTTAGAGAGATTAAGATTCAATCTATTTTTTAAATAAGAGTTTATATATTTAAGATCGATATGCAAATTCAAACTATCATCAAATTAATTATAATAAAAAAATACTTTTAAATCATCCAGATGAAAGCCTATCATTTAAATCATTAATATAAAGCAGAAGGAAAAGGGGTTCCAGCAAGGAACCCCGAGGAAGCAAATAATGAGTAGACTCAAAACTATCGCAATAAACAAATTGCACTCTCTGGTCCAAATAAAATAAATAAAAATAGTCATATAATTACTGAATCCAAAAAAAATACAACTTGGAATACGGAATCATTGCTCCTATCGAAACATACGAGTACAATAATTAAATGAATGAAATTTCAAGGAAATATAAGAACAGAGATCGCAAATACTGTAACAGGCTAAAAATATCTTTAGTTTGATGTGAAGATTTCGGTGGCAGATATCAACGGTTGAATAATTTGTGCTGTTGCTATGTCAGCAGCTGACTTCCTGACGACATTATGCGTCTACAAAAGAAATTTCGAAATTTAATTGGGAAGAGAATTAAGAAAATCAGCAAAAAAATTGATAAGACGAAAATTTGAAAAGTGACAAAAACTGGAGCTTCGTAACTGAGCGGTGTTTCGTCGAGGCATTTTGGTGTACACATTGCAGGTATTTCGAGGCATTTTCTCGAATTCTGAGGCATTTTGGGACATTTGGAGACATTTCGTCAAGGCATTTTGAGACATTTTCTGGAATTTCGAGGCATTTTGGTGCATTTTCGAGGCATTATGAAGTTTTGTATCGTACGCATGCGCGTAATAGTTTGTCCACGAGGTGACCAATTAGGATCATGGGATGGGTGTCGAAAATTGTACCTTTAAAAGTTATCGTTGTCTAAAAGAATTATTCTATCTCCGTATCAAGAAAAAATAAAAGAGATGCATATTTGTTAAAATTGTTATTCATGTGCCTGATTTAAAACTACGTATTTTTCGTTTTTTAAAAAAAGCAAATTAATTCCCTAAAAGAAATATTATTATTCATCCATAGTTTTAAAGTTGGCTATCTTTCTCACCAACTTTAGATTTCCCTGCTTTTTCATTCACCGTCACTAATAGTATTTTTGTCCTGTATTCCATATTTTATTTGCCTAAAAATGAGTATTTTTATGCCTAAATAAGTTTATAAACTAAATGTACTTACTCGTTTGAATATTTTTTCTGGTACCTCATAGTTCAACCTTCTATGTATATTCCCATTGCTAAGTTTTTAGTTTCCTATTTTTTTCACTATCTATTATATAACAACGATAAGTAATACAATTAGGACAGAAAATGGTGGTAAGTATCATGCTAAACACATAAAGCATTTCGAGGTATTTCCTGGCACTTAGAGGTATTTTCCGGTATTTCTGGCATTTCGGGGATATTTCGGTGGTATTTCGGAAATTTTTTGTCGTATAGAGACAATTTGCGAAATTTCGGAGGCATTTTGATGAATTTTTCTCGGGGAAGGTTTTGGTGTACAAAATCTGGATAGCGAAACACTCCTCGTTCGTAGCATTATTTGTTTTTGAACTTGAAGGGAAATTCTTTAATTTTCAAAATAATATGAATACCTGTTCGTATTTTAAAGGCGATAAATAATATCCCCCATTGAAAACAATTTACAGCAAACGAAATTTGCTTTGATGTTAATTTGATACCACAAGCAAATTCAGATTTGCCTCAGATTACGTAAGATATTATTATTAGCTTCAAAAATCTGTACATTCTTAGAATTGTTTGGAAACTTTGGGAGGGTAACAATGCGAACGCCTATTCATAGAAATAGAAACCTACACTTTGAAGACGACGTATTGGTAAGTTTCACTTAGCAAGGAATGTGTGCAATATTGAGTGGAACGGTGGTACAAAAAAAGTTTGATGTATTTTTTTAGCATTTAGCAAGTCAGTAGAACATTTCAATATAAATTGGTATGTTAAATCTTTCTAGAACACTCGGAGACTTGAAAAAATACCGCTCATCAACACGGCAGACGTTCTTCGGTGTTTATATTAACAAACTCAAGTTATTCCCGGAAGATTCCCGTGAAAACGCAGATGTTGCCAGTGATTACATTCCCATCGATCTGACGGCGGCGGGGGCGGAGGTCGCCGTTGAGTTTCAAGTTTAATTAACGCAATTATTCAGTCTAACAAAGAATCCTTCTGTGGACTTAATAAATTACATTTAAATTCTGAGCAAATTACCGAGTCGAACGTGGCGCGGGACCCTAGAACCAGCCATTAGAAGAGGCGTACTACGCGAAACCATTAGCGAAAGTGGGAAATATTTAATTTCATAAATTCCGATGGATCCTGACGAGATTCGATTAATTAATTCCCTCCCGTCGTTCGGATCGTTGATTGTTAGAGTGGTCTGCGATTTCAAACTGTTTATGATTGAAAATTACAATATGAATTGCTAACGATGTTTAGTTAAAAATGACACAATAAAAAAGTCGACTGTTCCAGGTGAGACTTACAACGCTTTATTTACATACTTGGATCCCACAAATAGAAATCTTTACCTTTCAGTTTTTTTTTAATTCTACAAATCGCGAAAGTCAAAACTCTGCATTCAATAAGTTTCTGACTAGACACAATTCTAATTCATCAAATTCATGAGGTTCCTTGCATATTTTGAGGATTCAAAGACGCCGATAGATACCAGATCTTTACATTTAATGGGTTTCTCTAGGTGTAAATTTGTAACCCAGTCGATGTTCTTGATTGATTCAGCCTTCACATGTTTCAGATTTACCATGATTGCAGATTCTCTAAACAGCGTCATCCAAAGATAAACACAGTAGAGTAGAGTTTTGGAGAATGATGAGGTGGATCTGGCTTGGTGTCTCATTGAGGATCTATCGACTGAAGCAAATAGGAAAATTAAGTTACTCAGCAGAAGCAGCATTAGGACTATCACAGGGCCATGGATACCTCCACAGAATTGGTTTGAAGCGTCAGCGCAAGAAGCAGGGTACAGGCGAAGACGAGAATTCCATACATAACTTCTGCTACTGTATTTGATTAATGGCAACAAAAACAAGTACCTTTGGACATTAGACAGATTCCAGCAGAGCTAGCGTGTTAGCATACTCACTAATTACGGACCTCTTCTAAAATCTCTCTGCCGTCTTGTTACAGGCCTGTACAATGGTTCGTAAGGGTACTGTGGATAACTGCACCGCTCTCACAACAGCAAGAGGAACTACTGGTATGCACTAAGAATCGAAGAGTTACAGAATTACTTATGTCTTCGTATGTCCAGGATATGCCTACGGCACTGAATAAGAGGAGAGTGGTTTTGGTAATTTAAAAAAAAATACTTTTTTATGGCAGACTCGATTTCTGGGGGTTTAAATAAGGCAGCATGGACCTTAACCGCAGAATAGACTTTTATTTTGTGTAGAAAAAACTGATCCATTATTTTTACGACTTTGTATTTCTTATAGNATAAACACAGTAGAGTTTTGGAGAATGATGAGGTGGATCTGGCTTGGTGTCTCATTGAGGATCTATCGACTGAAGCAAATAGGAAAATTAAGTTAACTCAGCAGAAGGAGCCTTAGGATTATCACAGGGTCTTGGACATCTCAACATAATTGGTTTGAGCGTCAGCGCAAGATGCAGCGTATAGACGAAGACGAGGATTCCATACATAACTTCTGTTACTGTATTTGATTAACGGCAACAAAATCAAGTACCTTTGGACATTAGACAGATTCCAGCAGAGCTAGCGTGTTAGCAT
>NW_019421759.1:0-4612 GCF_000390285.2 Anoplophora glabripennis
TTGGTGGCGATTTGGCGGAATAGGAACATGCGTGAAAACTTTGGCCCCTTTGGCTTCGTCGCATGCGCTATTAGCATCATCCTGCTGATGGCATTTTGGCTTTGCAGGGGGAAAATCTGTTTTCGAAATATGCATGAAAATATGTTTTCCCTCCCCGCGCCTTCCGATCTACGTAGTAGCAATGTTTTGTCTATGATTCCTATTATTTTGGCCTAAACTGCGTTTTGTATGGGGCTTTTCGAAGGTTTTACGAATTCTTTTTGAAACATGGGTGAATTTCGACAACATATTCAAAGCAATAAGTTTATCATCTTCGCATGATGATCTTGTACTAAATCGCTGTAATGAAGCTCCAAAGATTATTTTAATTACACATAATTTTTTTGTGCAGAGATTCCCTTCAAAATTCTTATAAAAAAAAAATTGTCATCATTAGCGTTATGTTTAAACACACAGTAATCGCAATTTCAAGTCAAAGTTAATTACAGGTAGTGACTGTTAGAAGCTGTAATTGAACGATATTTTTGGCATTGTAAATAATAACTAACTAACATTTAATATTTCTGGGAAAACTTATATACGAATATATGCGTTTCGAAATGCGTCATAATCTGTTTTGAAGAAATAATGGTGTGTAATGAAGTAAAAGACAGTCTAATTATAAGATACGCAGGTGTCTTTTGTCTGTTGTAATTTTCATATTAGAAAATGCAGTTAAATGTATAATTATAAGCTACATGAATAATTTAGTCAATTTTAAATAGATGATTAATATGGAAATCTCTTCTTAATAATAGGATCTGCAGGTGTCCTTGTTATAATTCAACTAGATTACAAGATATGATTTATTATGTTTGTTTGTAATAAAACTATCAATCGTCTAGTGAGTTTTCAATACGTTCGTTTCCATAAGTAAAATTAATGAAATCTATAAGGCAAAAGTATATTTGTAGAAAAATTACTATTTTTTTCGTTTATCTTCGAAATTAGGATAAGAACGTGTATTACATTTACACTGGCAGTCCTGTCATGTCTTATTGTTGCTAAATTGACAGTGCCAACAACAGCCAATAGTAATAGATTTAGAATAGTACTAGATTTAATCGCAATGAATCGTAACCTGCAATTGTTGACTGAATATGGAACATTATGAAATTTGTGTTAAATATTTTATGCATATTTTTTAGAAAATATATCTAAAAATTTGAAACAACTATTAATATAAATATTAAAGATTAAGGGGTGTAACAGCGACGTTTTCTTTCAATAAAAAAAATCAAAAACATGAGTAATGACGTGTAACAGAGAAAAAATAAACTTCAAACAGTTCAGTTCGTTCTTAGTAGCTGTATGTAAAATTTGATCGAAAATTTACCAGAATTGGGGGTGGTACCAGCTGACAAAAAAGTTATTTGAGATTGTACAGAATTTATATATTTACATAGTTGTACGAACCGTTTTCAAATAAAACTTTTCTTGAGTTTGGTTTCGTTTACAGTCAAAAGACCAAAAATTATGACAGTTACACTCTCGTCAGCAGCGAATCATATACAAAACGTAATTACTCTACACCAATTACTCGATAATTGTGGAAATACTGAATTACAGGCGTATGACTACTTTTCATTCAAATAAAAAGGGGTACAAAGTTTCAAGTTATTCTGCTAAAAATGCGACCAACTATGCCATGGTTTTAAAGATGAACTGTAGAATCTTTCAATAAAATGCAAGAGGCATAAAGTTTTAGAAATTTATATAGAAATGATTTCCAAAATTTTTTATTACTTTTTTTATGAGACCAATCAGCTCTGGAAGCTTGTTGTAATGTCATTGTTACATCCTATATTTTATTATTACTTTATTTAAAATATTTAGAGTTAAGTATCAAATTTTAAAACGACTTTTTTTTCCAGGTAAGAACAACAATCTGCCTACACTTAGATATGTAAGTACTAATATTTCACTACGAATTAAAAGAATATTTAGATATTTAACAATGTGGTGAGTACAATCGGTAACAATATTGTTACATTAGAGTACGTTCATTTTGGAAAAATACATTTCGGAAATAAATTTCAGATACGAAGAACAAAATGCCTTGTTTGAAATGATATTGAAATAAGAACACTTTCGTCTCTCCAGGACCATCATCATCTTATTTTTTTTAAATACGACCCTGGAAATGTTATTACATTTTTTGTAAACCTTCATAACCTCCATTACTGTACTGCCTCAGCTCGAACCAGATTCAGACATTTGTTTCGAAAAATTAATTCAATGTATTCGTTCCAAATTTATTTATTTTCAAATATGAAATTTTATATCGACAACTTGCTTATTGCGTGACTTTTTTTATAGAAAAGGGCTCTGCGTAGAGTTTGTAGCCCCGACTAATTTAACTAAAATACTTGTTTAATTACTATTACCTAAATACGAGTATAAAATTAAATGTTACATTTACTCTACTGTTCGAACCATTCAACATTATTATGCATGAATTGTTGCTTTAAATAAATATATCAAGCGCTCGACACAATAAATAATACCTCTTCACAAATAATTAATTGGTAGTTATCCTCTCATAGTAACATAATAAATTAAACACGTAATTGTAGGTTTAATATATGTGGTTTTAATAGCCCAATCTATATGATTCTTTAATTCTGATTTGTTTACTTGTTTTTTCTTTATTTTTCAAAGCAATACAATTTTTCAGAAGGTTGCGATATTTAACGAATTATATATTTCTGTATTTTTTGTAGTTGCAATTAAATTCTGGGATTTGAAAGCACATTTTAAAAATGATTCTGTATTAAAGCGGTCACTTTATTTAGCATTTTTTGTAACGCTAAAATAAAAAACTGGATAAATGAATGATTATTACAGTTCGACGCTAGAACGATTTAGTTTATACAAAACTGCCGAAGTTGTGTATTCTACAATGTAGATTTCGTGACAATAACGGAATTTGTTTCGATTAAAATTTCAGCAGCTTCCCATTGTTGAAATTCCTAAATGCCTAGCATTGCGATGCAGACTTGTAAAGTTTGTTGAATTGCCCAGATAGTATCGATACATCGATACTATTGTATTTATAAAGAGCGTTTTAATGACAATTTAACAGCGTGAAGTAGTGGTATACAGGATGTTTCTGAAATAAGTGCGTTTCTTGGAGGAGGTAATAGGACGTGAATAATCAGTCTACAGTCTGAGAGCAAGCACCCACACAGATCTTGAACTAGTTACTGCGATATAAACAGTGGATCAATTGATTAAGAAGGGGCGATGCAGGATCGGCCTAAGTTTCACGTAATAATTCGTTTTCTGGCACACGTTACCAAATATTGTCTGAATTTATATATTTGTGACATAAAAAAAGTAAATAACTTCAAACAATGCCTTAACATAATATATGGGCTTAATACTTTCAAAAATTTTTGAAATTTTGAATCAATCAATAAAAAATCTCACATTGAAAATAGTTTAATTTTTTGTACAAGTATAGGCAGTTTAAAATCGTTCCAAAAGGCTTGAGGCATACATTACCAAATTTCGTACGTGCCAAAATGTGGTCAACATCCAAGTCACCATATACAGGGTGATTCACAAACGTTGACCAAAATTGAAACCTCAAATTCTTTGGTGAATTTTAAGGGGAGTCTTTCGTATAAAGTTTTTATCTAGGACGCTTCATTAAAAAGATACAGGGTGTTAAACTTAAAAAAAATATTTTAAATTCTTTTAAATAATTTAAAAACTAGTAAGTGAAATAATTTGAAATTGGGCACNTAAAGCGGTCACTTTATTTAGCATTTTTTGTAACGCTAAAATAAAAAACTGGATAAATGAATGATTATTACCGTTCGACGCTAGAACGATTTAGTTTATACAAAACTGCCGAAGTTGTGTATTCTACAATGTAGATTTCGTGACAATAACGGAATTTGTTTCGATTAAAATTTCAGCAGCTTCCCATTGTTGAAATTCCTAAATGCCTAGCATTGCGATGCAGACTTGTAAAGTTTGTTGAATTGCCCAGATAGTATCGATACATCGATACTATTGTATTTATAAAGAGCGTTTTAATGACAATTTAACAGCGTGAAGTAGTGGTATACAGGATGTTTCTGAAATAAGTGCGTTTCTTGGAGGAGGTAATAGGACGTGAATAATCAGTCTACAGTCTGAGAGCAAGCACCCACACAGATCTTGAACTAGTTACTGCGATATAAACAGTGGATCAATTGATTAAGAAGGGGCGATGCAGGATCGGCCTAAGTTTCACGTAATAATTCGTTTTCTGGCACACGTTACCAAATATTGTCTGAATTTATGTATTTGTGACATAAAAAAAGTAAATAACTTCAAACAATGCCTTAACATAATATATGGGCTTAATACTTTCAAAATTTTTTGAAATTTTGAATCAATCAGTAAAAAATCTCACATTGAAAATAGTTTAATTTTTTGTACAAGTATAGGCAGTTTAAAATCGTTCCAAAAGGCTTGAGGCATACAGTGAGTTTTCAATACGTTCGTTTCCATAAGTAAAATTAATGAAATCTATAAGGCAAAAGTATATTTGTAGAAAAATTACTATTTTTTTCGTTTA
>NW_019421760.1:0-4591 GCF_000390285.2 Anoplophora glabripennis
CTGCGCGGCTGTGTGTGTTGGTTAAATTTAATTAATTAATTTTTTTTAATTTCTTTTTTTTGCGCCACATTTGGCGCCCAACGTGGGGCCTGTCTTTTGGCAGTATTTGACTTGAATAATTGGGTGATTAATTTTGTATATAGATTTTATTTATTAAGTCGAAATAGTTGTTTCCTTGTATTTAAGTAAGTTTTTTTTCTGTTTGGCAATATGGCACGGCGAATTATCATTAATAAATTAGATAAGGAAGAATTAACGTACGAGCTTACCTTACGCGGTATTGGTTTGGGTAATGTGGATCAAATGCGCCGTCGGTTATCCGTTGCTTTCCATATGGAAAAGTCTGGTGACAGTCTGAAGTATCCCAAGTGCCCTTTTTCTTTCGAGGAAGATCATAAGGCTGTGACGGATGCATTAGAGGATCTGAAATCAATCATATTTACCTTCGATCAGTCACGGAAAAGTGGTGAAGCATTAAAAGTGCAATCGAAGCTTGCACATGTTCTGGGACGTCTGGACAATATGGTCGCTGAAAGTGCAGAGGAATCACAAGAGAAGTCGGTACTACTTGCCTTGGCATTGTCATTGACTGACGATTTCAATACTAAATTGGATAATTTTGATCAAAAGACCCGAGCGGTACCGCCAGTCGGAGAAGTTAAAGAAAAAAATTTGGATGACAATACTTTTGATGAAGATGTTGGTAATGTTTCGAGATCATCTGCTATTGGAGATCTGAACCGACCCAGCACGAGTGGTTCTATCAAGTCTGTACCTCCTAATAAATGGAATTTGAAGTTCAGTGGTAACTTACGAGAAATGTCATTGAGTGCCTTCTTAGAACGAGTAGAGGAACTTCGGATGGCCCGCTGTGTTTCAAAGGAAATACTTTTAGATTCGGGTATCGATTTGTTCTCCGGAAAAGCTTTATCATTCTATCAAGATATCAGAAAACAAGTCCATAGTTGGGAAGAGTTAGTTGCGGAATTTAAACTCGAATTTATGAAACCCAACCATGATGAAGATCTAATGAAAGAAATTGAAAGAAGAACTCAAGCGAAAGAAGAGTCTATTGGTATCTATTTAGCCATCATGAACAACTACTTTAATCGATTGACCCATCCGATATCGGAAAAGACGAAACTTGCAATTTTATCGAAAAATATTCGTCCGTTCTTCCAGCAAGGTATTGGACTTCAAAGCGTGAACTCTATAGCTGAATTACGTACCATATGTAGACAGCTTGAAGCCAAAAATGAAAGCATTGAAAAATTTAGGGAGCCTCCACCGCGCCGACCAAATACGATGGAGCCGGATCTAGCCTATATGGGGGAAGACCTAGCGAAAGGAGTCAGCACGATGGACCTGTCGAGGCCCCAAGTAGCTAGTAGTTCAGGAGTGAAATGTTGGCGTTGTCATAAATTTGGACATATAGCTAGAAACTGTACAACTGTGGTGAAAAAGCACTGTTTTAAATGCAAACGGGAAGGCTACACAGTAAGAACCTGCCCTAACTGTTCTACTTCGGGAAACGGTCAACGACGCTCCTAGGCAGCCGAGCAAGCAGCGTCTCTTTTGAAGTCTCGGCTAATCGTATCAACCCCATACTCGACTTTATACTGGACCATGCTAGAGATGACGAGAGACCATACCTGAAAGTGGATATCTTGGGCATCACCTTACTTGGATTACTGGATTCAGGCGCCACCTGCACGGTTATTGGTCATGAGGGCTGGAAATTGATAGAGGGACTTGGTATTTCATTGGATTCAAGTAAGACCACTAAGGTCACGGTAGCCAATGGACACTCTTGCAGTAGCATAGGAAAATGCACCATTCCCATGAAGGTCAGGGATAAAATGATTGTTTTGGACGTAATGGTTATACCGGAGCTGCCTAGAAGTTTAATTTTGGGTCAAGATTTCTGGGTGAAAATGGGCATTGTTCCTGATCTCCGCTCTAACGAATGGTATTTTTCCGGAAATCCAGAATTGATGTCAGTACACCGAATTAAAGAAGCAGCCTTACTGAATCCTTTAGAGAAAGCGTGTCTTCAAGAAGTTATCGACCGGAATTTCGAGCTGATGGACTCTACTTTGGGATGCACCAACGCAGCCGAACACATCATAATTACAAAGTCCCCAGCTATTAAACAAAGACATTACCGAGTTTCTCCCGTCATTCAGAAATACATAGACGAAGAGTTGGAACAAATGCTTCAGCAAGGTATCGTAGAAGAATCATGTAGTCCTTGGGCATCCCCTATTGTAGTCGTTAAAAAGAAAGACAACTCTTATAGATTCTGCGTCGACTACCGAAAACTAAATGCAGTAACCGAAAGAGATAGCTATCCGCTGCCTAAGGTAGCAGATATATTAGACAAGCTAAGGAATGCCGTATACCTCTCTAGTTTAGACATTAAATCGGCATATCATCAAGTTCCCGTCGCAGAGCCTTTACTGTACCGAACAGAGGACTGTTTCAGTTCCGGCGTATGCCCTTTGGACTGCATAATGCGCCTGCGACGTGGCAACGACTGATTGACCGAGTTCTAGGACCAAAATTGGAACCATATGTGTTCGTCTATCTAGATGATGTGGTGATAATAACAGATACGTTTGAGAAACATTTAGAGGTACTTGAAGAGGTGTTCAAGAGGCTGAGAGAAGCTAATCTCACGGTAAATAGGGCTAAGTGTCAGTTTTGTAAGGCAGAAATGAAGTATCTAGGATACGTTGTGGATAGGAACGGCTTACACGTAGATCCAGATAAAGTACGAGCTATGTTGGAATTGCCAGCGCCAAGAAATGTTACTGAGACGCGTCGCGTTGTTGGCACTTTTTCTTGGTACCGACGTTTTGTTCCGGAATTTTCGACAGTTATAGCTCCTATTACGCGATTGCTTATGAAGTCGAGGAAGTTCGAGTGGACTTCGGAATGTGAAGATGCGTTCCAACGGATAAAACAGTGCTTGATCGAGGCACCCGTTTTAAGTTGCCCCGATTACAGCTTACCGTTTGTGGTAGAGACGGATGCCTCCGGTTATGGTATCGGAGCGGTGTTGACTCAACCTCACCCGGATGGGGAAAGGGTTATATGTTTTTTAAGTAGATCTTTGTCAAGACAAGAAAGAAATTATTCCGTGATTGAACGTGAATTACTATCAGTCTTACACGCGGTCGAGAAACTGCGTCCATATTTGGAAGGAGTACATTTTTCTGTCGTCACCGACCATTATAGCTTGAAGTGGTTACATAATTTAAAGGATCCGACGGGTCGACTTGCGAGATGGGCGGTGAGGCTCCAACAGTATGACTTCACAGTAATACATAGGAAGGGCAAGGATCATATCGTACCAGACACACTCTCCAGAGCTGTGCCTATCGTAGAGGCACTAGGAAATGCTGTGAGCACTCCTCATAAAACAATTTCAGATAAGTGGTATTTGAAAATGGTAAATGACGTGGAGAATATCCCATTAAAATTTAGGAATTGGAGGGTAACGGATGGAAGACTGTATAAATATGTAAAACAAGATTATCCTCGGTTAGCAGATGAGCATGATTGCTGGAAACTGGTTATACCCAAAGAAGAAAGAGGGAACCTGGTTTCGGCAGCACACGACCCTCCCACATGCGGACACATGGGTGTCTATAAGACCTTTTCCCGGTTGGCGGAGAAATACTATTGGCCAAAAATGCGGTCTGATGTTTCCAGATATATAAAACGATGCGAAGTTTGCGCATCGTATAAGTCAAGTAATAAACCCCCTTACTGACATGATGGTGCCACATCCAAAAGTAAATCGACCCTGGGAGATGATATCAATGGATATTATGGGACCTCTGCCAAGATCGACTCAGGGAAATTCATTTGTATTAGTCGTGACAGACTATTTGAGCAAGTTTTGTTTAGTTTTTGCTCTGAAAACAGCCACGACAAAGATCATTATAAAAAAGGTTAAAGATGAAGTATTCCTGATTTTTGGTGTAGCCCGGATAGTGATATGTGACAACGGACCACAATTTAGGAGTAAGGAGTTCACGAATTTCGCGGATAAATTCAAGTTCAGATGTAAATATAACGCGAACTACCATCCTCGCGCAAATCCTACTGAAAGAACGAATAGGACTATTAAAACCATGATGGCTATGTATGTCAAGGAAAATCACCGATCGTGGGATGTAAATTTACCCGAGTTAGCGTGTGCCTTGCGGACAGCAAAGCACGAGGCCACTCGGTTAACACCTTACTTTATTAATTTTGGAAGAAATATGATGTTATCCGGTGATGACTACGTTGAACATGATATACCAGGGGTAGAAGGCGGGAACCAAACTAGCGATACCACCAAGAATGAAATTTTTAGAAAAATATTTCAAGACGTTCGTCAACAGTTGGAGAAAGCAGGTAGAGTAAGTTGCTCTCGTTACAACTTGAGACGTCGATATGAACAATTCAAGCCCGGACAAATGGTTTGGAAAAGAAACTACACTCTATCGAACGCTCCCAAATATTACTCAGCGAAATTAGCACCGAAATTTATTGGACCATACTACATTCATTCACAGGTATCACCGTGGACGTATCA
>NW_019421761.1:0-4609 GCF_000390285.2 Anoplophora glabripennis
GAAACTCCCTAATATTAATACTCACTGTATTTTGAAAACTGTTAATCTTACGCCCCTGTAATTTAAAAACTTTTTTGTTCATTTATGATTACTCTTATCTCATGCCGAAGTAATGGCAGTCTTACACCCTGTATTTTCGAAATTCCTTATTTAGTTAGGTAGAGGGCATGGAAAAATACCTTGTAAAAATTGCTGTTATTTTGGTTATCCTTCTTGTGCAAAAAACTGCCAAAATTGTAATCATGTATAAAAGCTATTTTTGTATAATTAAGAAATTAAGAAATATATATTGGCAGAGTAAATAGCGGACGTTGTAGCGAAACAGCTGATTTCCTAGTCCTCGTCTCGTCCAGTTTTGCAATTGCTTTCAAAATCAAAGAGCAACGGATCTCAACTTTATTAAGAGCGTTTTTTAGCCGTATTTGTCATTTTAGGCAAATAAGTAGGTACCATATTATTCTGAGAAGTTATAAGTCATACAATAAGGTATGTATACGTACTACAAAATGAATAATTATTACTTGAACGTATGTAATACTGAAAACTCATATTCAATTATAAAACTAGTACATATTTTACTACAATTTGTGTTTGTATTTAACATTTTTTATATAAATTTTACAGAAGATATTGAAATAGGTGTTACCTTGACATGCACAGTAATAGTTTTTTGTTACATTTATGGCTTTTACTTCTTTATTATATTAGATTAGTTGGCTTTAATTGTGCCACATATGCAGACGAATACCTCGAAAATGGTTACTGGTACGATATCTGCTAACCTTTTTTGCATAAAGGAGATAGAAAAATGAAGGATAATATCAAAGATACAGACATGTTTACTATTGGAAGATATGGCACCACTGCAACTGAACTTTGAAGAGACATCTACAAAAATATCTCAAATAATAACAAGATGTGATGATTTAATAGACGACATACAAAAATCAGAACCTGTTCGGTTTTCCGCGATTCGATTCATATAAAAACAGAACAGTTTTCTTAGTGTATTTATACTCACGGAGAACGACGACTTCTGTTCTAAATCGATATATAATTTTCCAGNGAAACTCCCTAATATTAATACTCACTGTATTTTGAAAACTGTTAATCTTACGCCCCTGTAATTTAAAAACTTTTTTGTTCATTTATGATTACTCTATCTCATGCTGAAGTAATGGCAGTCAAACTTCTTACACCCTGTATTCTCGAAATTCCTTACTTAGGTAGAGGGCATAGAAAAAATGCATGGTAAAAATTGCTATGTTATTGTGGTTATCCATCTTGTGCAAAAAAATGTCAAAATTGTAATCATGTATAAAAGCTATTTTTGTATAATTACGAAATATATATTGCCAGAGTAAACAGCGATCGATCGAACATTGTAGCGAAACAGCCGATTTCCTAGTCGTCGTCTCGTCCAGTTTTGCAATTGCTTTTAAAATCAAAGTGCAGCGGAACTCAACTTTATTAAGACTTTATGAACAAATGAGTGAGCGTTTTTTAGCCGTATTTATAATTTTAGGCAAATAAAAAGGGTACCATATAATTCTGAAAAGTAATGTCACACAATAACGTATGCGTACTGCAAACTGAATAATTAATACTAAAAACTCATATTCAGTTATAAAACAGTGAAAACTTTAAGAATATTAAAGTTAGGTTAGTGACCGAAGAGTACGGTAGGTCAAGATTTACTCTCGATGTAGGTCAAAGGGGTTTATTTTTATAAGTATTCGTGTTCTACCCATTTTTTCCCTATCTTCCCATAAAATTAATGACATTATGACTTAATCACCCTGTATATTGTTAAAATATTTACTACAACATATTTTACCACAATATTGTTTTTGTATTTAAAATTCTTTATAATTGCTAAAATTTAACAAAAGATATTGAAATAGGCCTTACCTTGATTTGAGTAAGAGTTTTTTGTTACACCTGTGGCGTTTACCTCTTTATTATATTAGATTAGTTAGCTCTAATTTTGCCACATATGCAGACGAGTATCTCGAAAATGATTACTCGTAGCGATACTTGCACACCGTTTTTACGTAAAAAAGATAGAGAAATGAATTAAAATATCAAAGAGGCAAACATGTTTACTATTGGAAGATATTTATAAATAGGTGGTACCGCTGCAATTGACCTTTGAAGACACATCTGCAAAAATATCTCGGATAATAACAAGATGTGATGATTTAATAGACGACATACAAAAATCAGAGCTTGTTGTTCGGTTTTCAGCGATTCGATTCATACAAAGACAGAATAGTTTTCTTAGTGTATTTATACTCACGGAGAACCACTTCTGTTCTAAATCGATATATAATTTTCCAGGCATTTCTAACATTAGGTCATTCCGAATTTCGCGACAGACGGTAATTTAGACGTGACTATCAAAGTTGATAAATACACCGATAATTCATTCACAGGTACCAACATTTGTGGAAAATCAGAGTGTATGATCCTCCAATCTTACACCAGTATTAGTTTTTGAATTAATAATAGATATGTATGGAAGAGCAAACGGCAAATTATTATTTTATAGGCTCTACTAGTAACTTTTATCGTTGTCTATATCATGAATTTAACCTCAAGTTACCTTTGCCTTATTTTTTCAAATAAAGTTACTTCTACTGACTTTATAAAGACATTTCATCCTTAGAGCCTTTCAAAACAGTTGAATCTTCAACTTTTCAGCTGAACAATCTCATTTATTAAATCTCCCAACGTTTCTACATTGTCGAGAACTAACAACCGGAGAACGACGACGGCACCCAACAACTGCAAATAGGAATTACCAAGTGTATTATTGCACGGGTCTCAAGATCCAGTTGAGCTCGGGCTCTACATCCGCAATATCTCATGCGTTAAGTGTACTGAAGCTCGATGACTTCTCGACTAAATGGGTCGCTTCCGAACGACAATTCGCCAATATAGCTCCCCTTCGCACAAAGCGTGAAGCGAAACAAGCTCGTCATCCTCGAATTTACATCTAGACAGTGGAATAATGATTGATACAACTGTTTCTATGATTTGGTGTTCCTCCAGGGGAAAAGAGACGGTGTGGACTGCAGTTAGTTTATTTGTCTGTAAATTTTTTCGTTATGGGAATTTTTTTAGTGACAATCGGTTGGCAGCATTGTGTTGCGCATAATCTATTCTGTAACCGCATATTCTTGGATTGTCGATACCTCATTTAATTTTCGTGATATTGTTATTTAAGTGCAACGTGTTTAAGTGTTAGTGACGATTTTTGAAATGTGATTTTCTGGAAGAACGATGCAAAATTTTGCGTGAAGCTGGGGAAATCTTTCACGGAAATGCTTCAACTTTTGAAACAAACTTACGGAACAGTGGTCGTCATTTGGAGATGATCTTCGAACAGGAAGGCCTTCGACTTCAACTGATGATCTGGTGCGTGCAAATCGTCGATTGACTATCAGAGAAATTGTAAAAGAGGTTAGCATCTCAATGCAATGAAATTGTCGTTGAATTGTGACAATGGAGCTCATGGTTTTTATCACACTCAGCATTGCCAATTCGTCAGTTTCGTGCCAAAAATCAGATTACTGCCCTCCCTCACCCTCCTTATTCACCAGACCTGGCCCTTTGCGAAGTCAAAATCAGTGCTAAAAGGATAACGACATCAGACTATTGATGACATCAAAGCAAACATTTTTACCAATTTTGTAGAAAAATAATAGCTTTCGTATATACATATAAATTATCCTATATGTACAGAATGGAAGACGGTTTTGATAAATTTCTGCCATTTCTCAAAAATATAAAAATCTCTAGGACTCAATTTTCGAAAACAATAACTAAAACAAGAAAAATGTGATTCAAGGAGTTTTATATTTTTATGTTTTCTCTACTACGTGCTGTAATTCTTTTCAGTGACAATTTATGTAAAGAGCTTCTCTGTCCACATTTTTGATGAGAATTTAATAACATGAAATTTTTATGTAAGTTTTGATTTGTCAATTGTTGTAAATCAAAACTAATGTCTAAAAACTCGATAAATTTTGCCTGTCCTATTTTTAAAGCTCTTTGCTGAACATAATAAATTTCTCAGCTAATACACATAGTGGAGACTACCGTTTCTGTAATTTCATCTCTTTATTTTTTTATGAACAAAGCAATCGAAACATTCTTCATTGTTCTAAATTTCTCTAGTGAATAGCGAAAGATATTTAATTCTATAAAAGTACCACTTTCTAATTTTTTTGTAGTATTTAAATTCAAAAAATATAAATTGTATATTTTTTTATAAATAACATTAAACTGTACATTTTTGAAATTCTGGCTCTCTATGAAAACAGTAATTATTGAACTATTTCTTTGCAAATTGTATTATTTTCTTACAGATTTCTAGCTATAAACCATGCTGGATAAATGATCCTCGTGTAAAAACACTACTATGTTTTAGTTACTGAAATTCATCAATTGACCTTTACATTTAAATATCTAAATATTCCTACAATACAGGGTGTTTCTGAAAAAAGTGCGGGCACGAAAATGAGCAACTTTTATTAAGCAACTGATTCTAAATGTTTCTGTTTTCGAGAAAATTAATTAAGAAAATTAACCACAAATGTAAGTC
>NW_019421762.1:0-4592 GCF_000390285.2 Anoplophora glabripennis
AAATTTGAAACGTTTCTGACTCAAATTGTAGAAATTATTAAGGAAAAACTATTTATTATTTTTCACTTTGACACCCTGTATCTTTTTTATTATGCCACTTGGGACATAGGTATATTAGGTTAAATCGACTTATTTTCACCCAAGAAATCTCTGGTACCATTTGTGCCCCTCCATTTAAATACACCCTGTAGATGCTAAATATTATGTACAATGACATATTAGTTTCTCTGTTTTCTCGTGGAAATGACCGGAAAAAAGTTATAAGTGAAAAACGTGAATTTACGTTAAAAATATACAATTAACCAGCCTGTAAACAATCTTCCTCCCATTTTTATGACTGTGGAACTAATATGTTATTGTACATAATATTTAGCACCTATAGTGATAAATTCAGCTTGCCGAAACAAAAAGTCGCGTCCAACTCTATATTTCCTGGCCTAAGTGTGCTACATTTAGTGTAAGCTACTTTGTCTCTACAAAAAAACAATATTATAATAATGTGAAAAGAAAATCTGTATTTTACTTAAAAGAAGTACGTAATATTTATTAAATTTTTTGTAGTTGACGTGTCTATAACAATTTTTACGTTAAAACGAAAATGTTTAAGTACATTTTTTATACCAAATTGTAAAAAATGTAATAAATATAAAAGATAAAGGCAACATGTAGTATATCGCATGAAGGAGGAAGAAACAAGCAATTTTTTGTAGCCACAGCCTGCTTCGATGACATTTTTTTTTGTCCGCAGCAAATTACATACGATGCTTTACAAATCTGTTTACACCAGGTGAAAGATATCAGTTTTGCCATGAAATTTTATTAAAATAAGTTTTCTTTATCTCCTAAAATAAAGAAGTTAGACAACTCTAAACTTTCGGTACTTTTCTGTTTTTTTATGATTACTCACAAAGTTGGCCATGGATCTCAAATTTGTTTTTACGAGCATAAAAGTCCCAAAAATGCAACAAAAAAACATTTAAAGATTTTTGTCGTGCGTCGTATCTTAAGCGAGGTCCATAGGAGTGACTCTCTTATGGTAGACAGACTGTATACCTGACTTTGTCTAGTCTCAAGAGAGTAAGTGAATGATCTAAATGTCTCAGCTAATTTGGAAAAATAAGCCATTACAAGTTGGTATATTACGCACGGCAGTAGAGAAAAACATCCTTTTATTATGTTCGTCAAAAGCGATCTACAAACTATAAATAAAAGAGCGAGCGCTATTACACCCCACCTGTTTTTGTACTTTCGGAGCGTTCAGATAAATAATGGCCGCGTTTGTAGAAAGCCGAATTACTATTTTATGAAGTACACGGCACATTTGTCTATTTGTTGACAAGTCGCTGGGGACTTTGTGACCCCAATCTAAAAAATTTATCTAGGAAGCAATCCAGAAAGCAATTCTGTTGCTGAACGCCGGTCGCTATTTATCATAGATACACCGACTTTTAGTGTTTCGTATATGCAGTGGCGATTTGCGGAGCAAATATGCTCGTTGCAGTGAAGTAGGAAGCATTATTGAATAATTGCGTCTTGGTGCCATGCCGTACATAAAGCAAGATAAATATACGTTTCTGTTTCATATGCTTTACTTGAATTAGTTCTGCATATAGCCACACCTGTATGACTTTGCCTTAACCACCTTTTTCACGCCTCTCGATTTTCATTTATTTCTCTTTACCCTTCATATATTGTTTAAATATCATTAAATAAACTATTACCTGAATTTTGATTTTCACCGCCTAATATCTGGAAACAAAATTTTGTGTAATCACGAACTGATGCAGCTATTCAACAGAATGAATGTACCTGACTCCACTTCACAAAATACCAACTGCGGCAAGATTTGTACAACTCCTTCAAAGAATACGTGATACTAGGAAGTTAACATACTGCATGTAGCAACATAAGTCCTATGTAATTGTGACGTGCCACTCCCTCACAACTCCAGTAGTACAATATGTTTGCAGTTTTTTGTTGTCAGTTTTTATTTTTAACGTCACACTGAAGATACTATGAAGTTATTAAGTTATTAGTTATTGTTACTAGCTAGACATGGGAAACTTTGTGGCGACAATCAAATAAATAATTACAGTAGTAATCTATAATACTCTAGTAAACGGCAATCCGCTTTGTGGTAGCAGAAATAGGTTAAATCTGTGGTCAAGCCGTGCGCCGCTCTATGCTCACAATACGCAACGCTATTGACTGTCATAAAAACATGTACCATACAACCTTCTATATATCAAGAAACTGTGTAGAAAACCAGATTTAGAGTTCTAAATAGTGTATAAACTTTATGTTTGTCAATGTGACGATAGACCTAAAAACATTTCGATTAAAAATCAATACAAATAAGATTTAAACTATTAAAAAGCGAATGAATGTTAATTTAATGAATTATGAACAAAATTAGTCATTCATTAAATTAAGTTCTACGGTACAATTTAGTTAAAATTGTCAAAATTAATCAAAAATTGCAGTAAATTGGATATGAAACGTAGAATTAAGTTGTCGTAATCAAAGTGTACGAGTATACTGTACTAAAATACGTAAGTTCAAATTTTCTAAAAGGTCATCGAAATAACTATGGTTTAAACACTGAAAACGAAAAGTTGTTACCGAGTGAGGAACAACAAAAATTTGTTAGACATTTAAGTGAGTGCAGTGAAAAACCAGTGGCAAATTGTAGTACCAGTGTGAGCAGATCCCTTTACAAAGATTCGCCTGAAAGGACTGACATCTACTAGAAGAAATTGGAATCAACCACAGTAGGCTAAGAACTAAATCAGGAAACCAACAATGCAAAAATCATAAATGTGGGTCACATAATAAAACTTGGCCAACATTCAATTTCATATGCATATGTCAAAATTAAAATTAAATATTAACAAAGATTATTAGAATTTAACTATAAAGATAGGTTAAGAAGAGTAAAAGTGTAATTGTAAAAAAACGTTAAAATTTTGTAATAGGTATACTTTGTTAATTTTAATCTTTAAACTTAATTTTTCATTTATACTGTGTGTCTAATTAAATTTATCATAATAAAAATCATAAAAAGTGCCCGATTTAGAGTCAAGCTTACTTACATATAACGGAAATAAATACAATAACAAAACCGTGTGCATAATAAACAACATAATTCATTATTGTTCAAATCACGACAATACAAGCTTTTACAAATTCGCTTCTCACTACAGGGATCTCGGAAACGGTAAAAGGTACGGAGAAGCTTAAATGGGGGCAAAGTTGCGTAAGGGGGACCAACATTATGCCTCTAAAAAATCAAGGCTAACATGATTAATTTTCGAAATATTTGAGAAAAAAGAACGAAATTTTGGAAGTCCGTTTTTGTTTCATTTCTACCTTGTTTAAGGTAATATTGAAAAAAGAAGGACACTTTCTCATGGCCCCTTTTTGCCCTCTATTGAATGGCGTAATCAATTTTTATATGTAACGTTTCGTCTCTGCAGGGCCATCATCAATTTCATTTTTTTGCAACCTTGGAAATTTTATTACATTTTTTGCAAGTCATGACCTCCAATACTGTACTGCCTCAGCCCGACTCAAATTCAGACGTTTTGTCTCGAAAAATTCATCTTCAATGTATTCGTTCCAGATTTATCTAAAGTTTTTATTTAGATTTCTTTGATTATCGAATTATCGTACACTGTAAGTGTCGTTAGACCTTGTGAAATCCATCTAGTTATTTAAACTGTTACTACAACGCATTAAAATAAAACATTATTAGAGTTTTATTCCTGTGTCCATAGCTATTTCTAGGTTTCTCGAGTGCTCAAAATTCAAACAGTTTCCGGTCCATTTTTTTCAGGATATTCATACAAATACATCCGACATACACTTTCACAGTTGCGGTTACTCATATAATAAATTCCGATAATATTACGCTGATCTTCATTTTCAACCTTTGCCAACATGAAAATATTTTTGAACATTTATTGAAATATTTTAAAGAATAATATTCAGTTGGCGTTTTGGTTGTTCATATGCATTTTTAAGAATTAATTTGTCATAATAAAATTAAAATTGTTATGTTTTAGTTTTGACGTAATAGTGATTGAATTATGCATGACCAAGTGATGGTTTAATAATAATAAATATTTTATTGTAACGCGTGGTGGTAATAAGTTAAATAACTAGATGGATTTCACAGACACTCACAGTGTACGATAATTCAATAAACAAAGAAATTTAAACAAAAAATTTAGATAAATTTAGAACGAATACAATGAAGATCAATTTTTCGAGACAAAACGTCTGAATCTGGTTCAGGCTGAGGCAGTACAGTATTGGGGGTCATGAAGTATTGCAAAAAATATAATAAAATTTCCAGGGTCGTATTTAAAAAAATGAAGTTGATGATGGTCCTGGAGAGACGAAACGTTACATATAAAAATTGATTATGCCCTTCGATAGAGGGCAAAAAGTGATCATGCGAAAGTGTTCTTTTTCTTCAATATCACCTCAGACAAGGCTGAAATTAAACAAAAATGGATTTCCAAAATTTCGGTTTTTTTTTCAAATATTTCGAAAACTAATCATGTTACACTGAAAGAAATGGGCTTATT
>NW_019421763.1:0-4601 GCF_000390285.2 Anoplophora glabripennis
CAGTGTTAAAATGTAATAGGTACTTAATATGATAATTTATAGTAACAAATTGTTACGTGTTATATTTTCAGGATCTACTGGGACATTTTGTTAATTAACGAAAAATATGCCTTGTAAAAAATTATCATATTATAATTAATCCTCCATTTTGTGTAAAAAAAGTGTGATAATTGTCATTGTATAAAAAATATTTTCATATAATTCCGCAAAATATGTATTACTTTTATTGCAGTAAAATTTAATAATATTAGGTATTCTATTGAATTCTACAATTTATATACAGTGTCTACTTTTATTTATGTACAAATCCGTAAAAACTTTATTCTTTAAGATAATTCAACAATTTGTTTTAATTCAAATAGCATCGAAAAGCGCTTCTTCTTTTCCTTCCACGGCTTTTAAGATGGCGATCCAAGGCCTGCTATGATTTGCTTTTTACCCCAGAATATCTATATAAACACTTAGCGATTTTTTAATTTAAAATCTGATAAGGCGATATGCACCAGGACCACTCAAAAACCTAGGTGTGAAATTTGTACCAAAACTATACAGTGTTTTCTTCTACACGATCTCAAAGTTTTTGTGTATAAATCCGTGATAAGATGGTGTCAAAAGCCGTATAGTTTATTCTTTCAAATTTATTTACATTGTACATAAATAAAAGTAGACACACAGGGTGTTGAAACATATTAATAACTTTAATAGTTGACAGATAACTTCTTTTTGAAGAAAAAAGTTCATGTGAACAAATCACTGCCTAACCGAGATATAGGATGCTCACATGAACTTTTTTGTTCAAAATGAACTATTAACTATTAAAGTTAGTGCATTTAAAAAGGGAACACTCTGTATATTGTGAATGGAAACGGCGGAAATGTTTACCACAGCCTTGTAGCAAAGTTGCCCTAGTGTGCTTTGTTTAGTATAATCCTTTTTTTTTCAGTACGCTAAAGAAGTTTATATTTACAATTTTTTTGTAGAGATGAATAAAATAAAATTCTTATTTTTAAACCCATGACAGAACTTATTCTAAATATATGCACTAAAGTGTTATGACCTTATATCTTTTTACCTACATTTCTTTGGATATGCAGGAAGAACGCGTGTTCTATTTCTGACAAATGGAGTTCTATATATACTTTAGAAACATATAAAAGTCGCACGACATATTGCAATCATATTATCTCAGTACTGATTGGAATATGATGATATTTGTATTTTATTATATTATGCACAATTCCATTAAGAGACAGTGAGCATCACTTTGACATTGGACAGTGGCGGCTCGTGACATTGAGAATGTGTGAAGCATATTCATTGACTAAAAAGAAAAAAAATTCAAATTTTCAAGGTCAAACGGCTTTAAATGAATCTGGAAATTTTTAGTTGCATTTGCAATAGTACCGAAAACCTGATGTTCGCGAGAAAGATTTTCATTTAGATTTTATAAAAAATTGAAATATTAATACGGCTTGTGGACTTCTGCGAACATTAACACACACCGTATATGTCCCAAAGGAGCTTCGTGGTTACAACAGCCTCGCGTGACGTTTCCAAAATTGTTAAATCCCTCCTTATTCCACACGCCCGACTTACTACTTACTTAAGTACATACTTCCACACAACCACTTATACTCCGAATACCATTCATTCCGATACTTCCGAATGTACACTTTGTCTTTTGACTTCCCCCTTTTTTCCACATCGAGAGAAAGCACAGTCCTCTCGCAATTTAAAAAATTATTTTTGTCCTCAATTTTCCATTTGGAAAATGTCGTTTCCAATAAGATACATACTGGATCATACATAGGAATCATTTCTACAATTATTGATACACAACAAAAATATTAACAAAGAACAGTTATAATTGTGCACTGGGCGACGTATCGTATAAACTGTGATGGGCGATGACGATGCTGCTTCAATTTCCGCGTCACTCGTTCTCCACGTCGTAGTTTACTCACGTATTGGCCGCCTCGTTGCCATCACAACCGCCGTAAACAACGCTACGAAGAGAAAAGGAATACATACTCACGAAAATCTCACGAAAACTAAATGAAACATCAACAATCCAAGAACATGAAGGTTACAGAGGAGGTTATGCGCAACGCCATGCTGCCAACCGCATATCACTAAATATCTCCAATAGCGCGTAATTAAAAAAAATCTGTTAACTTCGGAACAGATCTCGTATAATATTCGAATTTTTTATTTACTTACCTTTCGAATATTTGCTCCAATTTTTATAACGTTGTGCTTGGTTTTGAATCTCAATAATAAGTCTAGGCTGTTCGATTCAACTTGATCGCCATGTACTTTCTTCTTAAAGACGTAAAATCAATACGAGATATCTTAGCACCCGAGAGATTTGAATTGCACACTTATAAATTGTCAGTATCCTGTTGCGACCTATATTTTTTCCACTTACTTTAAAAGCGTATTTTTTTATATTTTACGTATGTTCTCAATTCTCATGAATTCTACAAAGAAAAAATATTCTAAACACTTAACACTTAACCGAAATATTTATGGGTTAGTGAATAATGACACTCTCTTATATGTTACGACATTTAGCTATTTTCAAGTATGATGGATTACAACAATATATATGATACTTAGTTCGGTTGTGAAAATAAATGTTGTGGCATTTGGCTATTTTCAAGTACGGCAGATTCCGGCAGATGTCGTAAAAGGCATTTCAAATCTACAATTCTTGTTTATAAGATAGCTCATGGATTATTATTTGACTGTAGTGAAATATACGCACATAGTGAAGTTGGTGAGGATTAATCGTTTTTCTAGTTTAATTTTAAATGTGACAAATTAGCTTTCAATAAACTAAATAAATAAATCAATCAATCAATAAAAATTGTAATACAACCCGTTTAAAATAATCGTCTTAATGGTAAGGTAAGGTTATGTTGATTTAAAATTATCTTAATATAGAATATAGTTTTTTTTCAATATATGTTAAATTTTTGTAAAACTAAGTACTAATTGTAAGTAAAGCTAGTTTATATCTTGAAATAATTATTTTTGCTGTTTTACAAATTGTACTTAATAAAAGTAAACAAAAATTCTTACTAACTAAATCGATGGAATTGAAATATGTTTTATATCCATTTCAAATTTCTAATAAAACGTATTTATCGCTATTGTTTTAAAGCAATGTGTTTAGTTTGTCAATCTCAGTATCAATGATCTTCTACACTGACTTGGTTTAGTTGNTTTAGATCAACCTTTTTTAAAAAGGTGCAAGATAGATGAAAATGAGAAAAGCTTTTCAACCGAAGCTATGGATAATATTTTCATGCTTGACGGTTATGTGACAGGTGATGACGATGCGAATGACTCATGTGTATTAGAATTAGCTAAATAATTAGAATAAGCTTCAATAGTATTTAGAAATTATTTCGTTCGAAATGACGAATTCATTCCTAATACATACCTCATATCGCAGATATTTACCTTTCGTACTTTATTAGTAATAATTAATTACCTCAAAAACCTCAAACTCCGACCTTACATACGTTTTACGCGACCTCAATACCAGAGGCACTCGAAATTTCAATTAGATTCCATAAATTAACGTGATATATCGGCCATTTTGTATCAGCCATCTTGAATTTGAGATTTTTGACTGCAAATTCGGCTTTAGCGACCTGAAAAAAAAAAAGTCCCCACTTTTGGTGATGATGCAAGTCTTTTTGGACTTTTGTCCAGCTTTTTCGGATTTCCGACCACTGTGCGACGTATCGTTCGTATAAACTGTAATGGGCGATGACGATGCTGCTTCAATTTCCGCGTCACTCGTTCTCCCACGTCGTAGTTTACTCACGTGTTGGCCACCTCGTTGCTATGACAACCACCGTAAACAACGCTACGAAGAGAAGCGAAATACAGACTCACGAAAATTAAATGAGACATCAACAGTCCAAGAACATATGGTTACAGAAGAGGTTATGTGCAATGCAATGCTGCCAATAGCATATCACTAAATATCTTCAATAGCGCGTAATTAAAAAAAATCTGTTATATTCTGAACAGATTTCGTATATGTAGTGTTCGAATTTTTTATTTACTTACCTTTCGAATATTTGCTCCAATTTTTATAACGTTGTGCTTGGTTTTGATTCTCAATAATAAGTCTAGGCTATCCGACTCAACTTGATCGCCGTGTACTTTCTTCTTAAAGACGTAAAATCAATACGAGATATCTTAGCACCCGAGAGATTTGAATTGCACACTTATAAATTGTCAGTATCCTGTTGCGACCTATATTTTTTCCACTTACTTTAAAAGCGTATTTTTTTATATTTTACGTATGTTCTCAATTCTCATGAATTCTACAAAGAAAAAATATTCTAAACACTTAACACTTAACCGAAATATTTATGGGTTAGTGAATAATGACACTCTCTTATATGTCACGACGTTTAGCTATTTTCAAGTATGACGGATTACAACAAACAATATGCGAATTGACACAAACGTATCTTTCTTCTTTATAAAACGGATGATACTTAGTTCGGTTGTGAAAATAAATGTTGTGGCATTTGGCTATTTTCAAGTACGGCAGATTCCGGCAGATGTCGTAAAAG
>NW_019421764.1:0-2142 GCF_000390285.2 Anoplophora glabripennis
TTTGTAACGGCTACATCCTCCAGTATATCCGCCATTATTTGATTTAAGAAATATTTGCATTGGTATACGTTATATTTTTTTAAAATTTTAACGACATATAGACTCAGTCAAACTTTTATTTTTTAAAAAGATAACTTTCTGAAATATTTTCAAGTGCCTGCCTATGTCTGTATTTCTCATTTAGTAATTTTACTTTTATACAAGTTGTTAATGAACTTATGTCAAAAATTGAAAGGTGTGAAAAAAGAGTAGAAACTGAGTTAACTGATGTTAGCAACTTGCATCGGAAGTTTAAGGTGATAGAGAAAAAAGCTAATTAAAAATGTGTTTAAAACTGTTTTGGAACTGCTGAAATACATGTATTTTATAACGGCGAGTACTTACAAAAAATTCTGTAACACTTTTTACGAGTTTCTAGGTTTCTTATGAAGCCGGACTGTATTCGAAAGTTAGTTTGTAATACATTGTTGTAGTGATTGCTGTACTGTTTTTCGAGTGTACATTTAATAGCCCTTGTATATTTTTTTACGAGATTAATACTTTTATGATGTAGGTGTAAATTTAAAAAACAGCTAGTTTTTTTTCTAACAATGACTAATGACTAAATGACTAACTCAATAATTTATAGACCACAACCTTTTTTTTAGTTTTTCCTGATAATTCGATGCATTTATTTCCTCATATAAAAACTCGTACAAAATATTCAATGAGCATTATCAATCATAGAAACTGAAAACATTTAACGTTCATGAGAATTTAAATTGTCAACAGTGAACAACTGAATCAATATTAAAACCAGTATTTTGTAAGAGATTGAACTATTCATTTTTTGATATTTTGCTAATTAAAAAAAAAACTTTTATTTAATTTTCTATTCTAAGGTGCTATCACCCCCCGAAACTTTTTACATCATTTCGATAACACCCCATATGTACACATTTAAGATTCACTCTGTATTGGTATCAAAGACATGATCAAATGATATTCATGAAAATAGGTCATGAAGAATTTAAAAAATAAATAACATTGTTTTTTTTAATTCCACATACCTACTTGGTAGCGATTGAGTTTACATCCAAATATTTGCTTAATATCCACGAGAAATCTATAAAGCACGACAAATAAATAACGCTGATTGAATGGGGGATGAACTACAAAAGAACGGAATAATGTCGATTGCGTTTAGAATGAAATTGGCAATGTCTCCCGATGAGGGTTCAGAGCCAGCCTTAAATAGTTCTTTGTTAAATTTTAATTTAAACCAAATTCAATTGGAAACAATTCCAATAAACCATTTTGCATTTTGCTTACAAGCTAAAACCAGGAATTTAATTACAATAACTCAGCTTGAAGGATGTCTAGAATTCTGCTTTCAATACTTAAACCGCTAAACAAGGATTGTTCGTGATCAAACTATTATTCAAATCTAGTTACTGTAGTTTATCATAAGACCCGTTTGTTATTCTGCAAGATCTTGTACAATAATTTGTAAAATGTTTAAGAAAAACACTCGAAGACTGCTACAAACGAAAAATTGTACTCTATACTACCAATATACTACAATATTTTATTAAAAAAATGTTGAGCGTGTTCTATTTTTGAGTATAAATAGTGATTTATGAGTGAGTTTGTTGCTATTATTGTTGTGGTACGCTTTATATTATTGAGCATTTTGACATTTTATTCATTTATGGTAAATATTTTAACAAAATCTGGATACATGTATATGAGACTATAAATAAAGTTATCCGGTTATCCTGGTAAAAACTATATTTTTAATGCAGTGATTTCGTGCAATAATAATTAAAGACAATAACATAGTGAGTCGCGTTTAAAATTTCGTCCTGGATCAAATTAACATATACTTATAGGCCACATTGTTTTATTTTTAAATATCAGAAGAACTACCTGAAATTGTCAATATATTTTTTGTTGACAGTCAGTGGCGGCTCGTCAGATGACGCAAGTGCACCGCTCCACCTAAAATTTCTATTTGGTTGTGCAATTTAAAATTATTTTTAATTTTATATAAATTTTATAATTTAGATATAATTCTATATTGAAAATGTATTGTGTTTAATTATTTAATACGCAGAAATAAACAGAATAGTTGCGCGGTGAACGCCTTCTAAAAAAACATTG
>NW_019421764.1:3684-4591 GCF_000390285.2 Anoplophora glabripennis
ATAACTTTTTTATTAAAAATTAAAAAATATATCTATTTCTCTGAAAAGATAGGTTATATTTTTAAGAGTAAATTAGAAAAAAAATTATAAAATTCATTCATTTTTCTACTTAAATTTCTATTTTCTACTTAAGTTTCTATTTTTTAAATTTCTGAAATCATCCCTTAACTTCTAGTCTCCCTAACTCTGTTAATTTTAATAGTACAAGAAAAAGTCAATTACCATTTTTATGTAGAATTTTATGCTCTACAACTTTTATAAGAAACTTCTTTTTCTAGCTTTTACTCCTTTGGAGTACTTGAAAAACCCCTTTATTTTATCTTTTTTCACACCTGGCCGGGGGTTGAAAAAAAAATTATTGTCACTTATTGTTATTATATACCTCAAACTAACTTATATCAAAAATTCAGGCAATTTGCCCAAAATTGCGATTTAAAGGCCTATTTAATTGGACTATAGTTATAGAAAGGAAAAGCGTTGACCGATTAAAATGTTTGTTATGTAAAAATTTATTGGTAAAAGGCTTTTCCTGATGCAATGAATGCTAATTATCGACTTGCACACACGCTTTAAACTAGATACCTCAGTTAAAAAAATATTCATATTTTTCGTGTATTATCTGATCGTCACAATTTTTTCCTGGTGAAAACTTTTTTAAAATAAATTCTATCCCATAAAAAATTATGATAACCGTTTAGTAGCAAAAAATTCAACAAACGCATTTCGGCAAATAAATACGTTAGAATGTTTTCTCAATAAAACATGTTTATGAATTCGAATTTTTTACTTCCTTTTTGATTATTGCATATCTCTTAGTCTATAAGCTTCAATAAAATTTATTTTGCTTTTGATAACTTTTACAGTAAATACGAGTTTAAATGTGTGTAAAATCGACTAAAAACTTCAA
>NW_019421765.1:0-4593 GCF_000390285.2 Anoplophora glabripennis
AGATATATGAGAGTTTATAGTATTAATAACCTTGAAATGAGTGTAACAAAGTTTTAGTCACTTTTTTGAGCATTAATATTCTCACGACTTCTTTGCAAATTAATGTCTTTCTTTGAATAATAATATAATCAAGCATATATTTTTTCAACAAAATATGTACAGGATACTAGAACTTTTCATTATGACTTTGAGAAAAATCATTTATTTTATACACTGTAATAAGAGTTCAATTAAAAGCTTTTTTCTCGAAAACCGTCCACATTAGGAAGTTTTAACAATAGAGTACATTATTTTTAGAAAATATAATTGTACATTAGAAAATGGAGCCCGAATGGTAAAAAACCTAACCTTAAAAAAATTATAACTTAAAATGTAATAACTAACTAGCGCCCTCTATGAAATATACAAAAAATAATTATAAAAATATTTCGAACCGTTTGGAGATAAAAATTATATTTTGTCGCTCTGTATCTCTTATTTATTACGTTATTATATATTTTTTTCATTTGTCCTAAAACAAGCATACCCTGGAGAACAACATTTGTGCAAAAATTGTCTCTAGTCGTAAATTTTGTTAACAATTCTCCCACGGACAAATATATGCACGATTTTTTATTATTTACGACTAAATTAAAAATGCCCCGTTGCCATTAAGAGGGCCTCTTGATTTACAGATTGTTTTCAGTTTGGTAATATTGCATCATTTCTCACACGTGCGGATTTTCACTTAGCCCTGGATATTTGCTTCACCTTCACTGTAGGACACGTATGCTCATTTATAAAATTTTAATAATTTTCAAACCGGTCCGCGTTGTTTATCGGTGATTAAAGCTTCGATTTCGCGATAATATCGGCGATTTTGCAAATAGGCTACGTGATGTAGGTAATAAAACATTTTTAACCTTTAGCATCCTTTATTTTCGGACAAACAAACGTTTCGCAACATTTGTAATTTTTACACTATACTTACGTGGTGTAACACAACGTGTCAAAAATGAGGCAGCAAATTCATACAAATTTAATAACATATTGTTTTTCATTTATATCGGAAAATTTTCTGAGGTCACGAATATTTTGAAAATTATCCCGAGTCGAAGACGAGACAGTTTTCTAAAATATTCGTGACCAAGAAAAAATTTCCAGGAATAATTTAACCATGTGCGATATTCGATAGGAAAATTTAAGGCCAAAATTATGAATAACATTAAAACTCAGACCTGACATTTTGAATTCGAATTATTGAAATCAAAATACAAAAATACTTGTTATTGTTGTCAGATTGACGTTAATTGTTTAGTCTACGTGACCTTTTGTCGAAATTGTTATACAGGATGTCCGCAAATTTCACCGACAACGTTTGACTGCATATTCACGACGATAAATAAATACGATCTACGAAAATAAAAACTTTTTGCTTTTAGAGTTACAGGCCTTCAAAGCTGTTAAAAATAAAATTAATAACTTCATAACCCTTTTACCGATCGGGTTAAAATTTGGCACACTTATTTGGACTATTATGGCTTATTATTTCTTAAAGCTTTAGTCAAATCGATTTACTGGGTGANGCATATTCACGACGATAAATAAATACGATCTACGAAAATAAAAACTTTTTGCTTTTAGAGTTACAGGCCTTCAAAGCTGTTAAAAATAAAATTAATAACTTCATAACCCTTTTACCGATCGGGTTAAAATTTGGCACACTTATTTGGACTATTATGGCTTATTATTTCTTAAAGCTTTAGTCAAATCGATTTACTGGGTGATAGTTTTCTCCGCTTACCCCTTCCTTTTAGGGGTCAAAACTTTTACAGTAGTCGTATATTTTTAAAACGGGCAGCAACATTTAAAATGGCCGAAAAAGTTGCTTTTTTAAAAGTTTCGTGAACATTAGTTTTACATACAATTATCTTGATACACTGCGGACATTTCATAATTTGCAAGTGTGGAGTCAAACGTTGTCGGTGAAATTTGCGGACAGTATAGTGTTTTAAAATGTCTCAATTTGGTTAAGAAGGGCAATTTCGTAGAGAAGTTCAAAGTTTAATACTTAAAAATACCAGCGTATAGAGACGGGTTATCCAGTCTTGCAGTAAATGATGTATAGAATAAATGTCTATGTCGAATAATTAGCGAATACAGATATTTTGGAATATTATGCTTTCGATATGAAGTGGATACATTGTGAAAATTATAAAGAAAGTGTAATTACAACAACGTGAAACTCCTACAAGAAATGTTTTATGAAAAATATAAAGTATAAAATTAAGTTTAATCCGTAGAATTTGAGGCCGCCAGAGCTGCTCGAGATGCTATGCGAAGAAACAAAAACCATCGCCTCATCTTGAACCGGTGATGGGAATAAAAGAATTACCGAATTTTGGAATGAAAACAATAATTAAATCGTCTACAGCGCAAACGTTTTCATGTTGATTCTTCTCTTCTCTAAAACTAAACAAGGTGGTTCCAAAACATTAGTAGATAGTAAACAGTTAATTACAAGTTCGGACAAATATGAAGTAGACATTAATAAAAAAAAAGAGGACATCACATTAAGACAAATATGTTGCTTCTAACTGCAAATCCAAACTGGAAGGAAACAAATTCAAAAGGATGGTACAAGGACTTTGGGAATAATAATATGCCTTTGTGGTTTAAACCTACAGTTTCTGATATAGGCATTTAATTTAGGTTGGTATTTCTAATAAATGTATTTAAAAAGCGACCCATTTCTCAGTTATTAATTTTTAAAGTCTGGTCTGGACTTTATACAGGAAAAATCGAGGATAACTCCAATACTATCCGCGCCACAAAAAAAATTATGGGTAGTTTTTGTTAGAATACAATTCTAAATACAATGTAATTGTGAAATGTCAAAAAAAACATAATTTGTGTAAGAATTTATTTTTTGCTGAAGGATGATAGCACCCTAAAAAATTTAGTGCCGGTGTATTCACAGAACCTATGCAAATTTAGGCGAGGTTTCCCATGTTTCATGTTCCCATGTTCCCCCAGGTTTCAAATGTTTCCCAGTATCTCCATTACTGGTTGACAAATTTTTGCTCATAATTATTGAAGTTATTAGTTTTATATAGGTATTACTTCATCTATCTACGCCAATCATTTTATATATTAATTCCCATTTCATTCAAGTATTGTGCACAGGAGATTTGGTTTAAGTATCTGTAGTTGATTAGAGATGTACATAATATTATTTTCGAAAATTTTAACATCCTATCTCAAAAAACAGAAAGACAAAGGGCAAATTCTCGTTTATTTTTGGCATGTTGTTGTGTTACACCCTGTAGGCACTTATTTCACGTCTTAAAAAAATAAAACGGAGAGGACATTGCTTTAAAACTAAACTGAGTTATTTATTTGACAATATTATAATAAAGAGGTATGAAGAATATTTCTCGAAATATTGGTCCGATGCAGGAATTTAAATTTTTGCTGAAATACAGAATTGAGTTCAATAAACTGTACAGGTGCCAAGAAGCAATTTAGGAATGTGTTGTGTTTTTCTTTTGGTATACTGAACGCCAGCCGAATCGCGGGAATATAATTTATTGTATGAAATATTAGTAGTTAGGCCATTATTTAGCTAATGAGTGTTTTGCCGATTTCAAACAAAAAAAGCTACGCATTCGCATTTTTCTAAATTTATATTTAAAATATTTTTTCATAATAGCCATAACAGATTTTTCTGAGACTCAGTTTTGATTGAGGTCAGAATATGATAATATGGGTCAAATATGCGCTTATTTACGGGGTACATAAATCGAAATTAAAATTTTCATGCTTGTGAAACTTAAATTGATATTTCCTGTTTTATATACAGGGTGATCCATTAACGGAACGGAGCGGCTGTACATAGAAAACTAGGCGTGCTACGATTATGGGGTAAAAAATCTATTAACAAATACGGTCAAAATAAATTGATTTAAATTATTTTAGTCTGTAACTTTACCGCTAGGGGCGCAACTGCTAGGGTGTTACAGAAAATTGTCGTTTTTTCGAAATTTCGCTTATATAACCCGAGTTGAAAATACACTTTTTAGTTACAGTGTTAAATACTTCACAAGTTTTGTATGAACTTTTTTCTTGTTATTACCATAGCAAGGCCGGTATGAAGGACGCCATCTTAAATTTTTTAAATTGGCATAGCTTCTAAATACTTTAATTGATTTCAATAAATGAGAGCTCATTTTAATGAATTATTAATAAAATTTATATTTATGACATGGGAATAAAAATATTATTTTCCTGCGCAACGGTAGACGACGCTAATTAGAAAAGTTTTGTAATTGCCTATGTTTACTAAAAAAATTAAATGCTACAATATAGTTTTTTTTTCATGGCTTGATAGACCATTTATGAAGGAAAACAAATACACAGACCGGAGGTCGATATCTTTTTTCGTATTCAAGTAATTAGATTGTAAAACTACCAACCTTAAAACCAACCAACCAACTACCTTAAAAAGTACTTAGTTTATTTTGATTTTTTTTTATACGTAGCTACAATTTTTCATTTTTTTTATTAATTCCAAATATCTCAGTATTTATAAAGATTATTGCTTCCATAACGAGG
>NW_019421766.1:0-1023 GCF_000390285.2 Anoplophora glabripennis
TCTTGTAAACAATTATTTTTTATTCAAGCAAAACATTGCAATGGATGAAAATTTAAAAGTAAATTAAATAGTACCTATTTTAAGTATGTTGAATGTCAAATACAGGCTGTTACAAATTCATTTCTCACTACAGGGATTTCGGAAACGGTAAGAGATACGAAATAGCTTAAATGGGTCAAAGTTGCATAATCAGGGGACCAACATTATTCCTCTAAAAAATCAAGGCTAACATGATTAGTTTTCGAAATATTTGAAAGAAACCGACATTTTGGAAATCCGTTTTTGTTTCATTTCAGCCTTGTTTGAGGTGATATTGAAAAAGAGCCAATTGATGACAATGTTTTACCCTCTATCGAATGGCATAATCAATTTTATAATATGTAACGTGTTCGTCTCTCCAGGACCATATTCAACTTATTTTTTTTTTTTTAAATACGACCCTGGAAATTTTATTACAATTTTTTGCAAGCCTTCATGATTCCCAATGCCATACTACCTCAGCCCGAACCAGATTCAGTTTTGTCTAGAAAAATTAATCTTCAATGTATTTGTTCCAAATTTATTTAATTTTTTATTTAGATTTCTGTTTATTGAATTATCGTACACTCTAAGTGCCGTTAGACCCTGTGAAATCCACCTATAGTAGGATCGTATTCGATGCAAAGTAGAACAAAAAGTTATCGGTCTTTTATCAAAGGAAAATCGTGTCATCATTTTTAGGAGGCGTAAGATAAATCATTTCAAATTTGAAATGAAATTCAATGTAAAATCTGAAATACCGCTGCATACGCACTGTGTTCTGGTAGTAGCTGTAGTCGCCCAGGTGCATCGAGTGTACGAACTGGTCGGTTATACGTCAAATACTAACCTGGCGAGCTTTGCCGTCAATTAGAGAGCACTTCCAAAAAACAAGTAAACAACAGTGGCGCGTACAGAGGTAAAATGTAGTACATATGTGGAATTTAGGAAACAAATTGGATTTATAATAAATTACATTTAAAATAAATAGTTTATGAGAATAAA
>NW_019421766.1:3499-4630 GCF_000390285.2 Anoplophora glabripennis
CAGGCCGCATTTGCGCAATTGCGCCCAGGAATGACTCAGGTTGGTAGGCCCTAACCACCATCCAGGGCAGGAATGAGAGAAAACCTCATTCATTAGGGGGGTGGACAAATGCCAACCGGTGTCAATCTCTCACATTGACCCAAGCCAACATTCTTCCACCCTACCATACCTGCACAGAGGGTGCCAATCCTCCGTACAAGCATAGCTAATCTACGGTCTACCGGCCGCGGAATTCGAAACCCGGGCAGATCGACACATCGATTTAAGTACTGACGCCTTAAACCGTGCGGCTATCGACCGTTATTGACTGACTTGATTTTTTTCTGACCTGTATTTTATTGTACAGGACGATTCACTATATTTTGACCCCCCCTTTAACTTTTTTGTTTTAAGAGATAAAAAAATGTTAAATATAAAAGTTGCACGATTTTTTATGAATTTTTCGAAATGATAGTAGAAAAACAGATGAAGTCCAAACAAAATGGCCGCAGATGCTAAAGGACCCCGCACAAATCTTATGGAAATTGGGTCCCGGTCAAATTCGCTGAATTTTTGATATGTGATAGAGTTCATCATACTGGTCAATTGTCTCAATGGCCACAAAGCTCAAAAATGGATAGTTTGNAGCTCTGAATTGACTTATAATAATGTTAACTGATTGATACACAGCACGCATTTTAAATTGTATCAAATTGCAGTAGATACGTGTTGCTTTCTCCTTGCCGATATTGACTATAAGTAAAAACTGAGGCAAAAAATCCAATGTGTTGTTTCGTTGTCTTTTAGAGTGAAGGTTAATCCTATTGACATTATCATTAAATCATAATTAAAAAACCCTTGATAAACTAAAAATAAAAAAAATCCTCACCAGAAGCAGTAGTTATCACAATGAATTTAAGAAATATTTCTTTCTTATTAATAATAATATCCATACTCCTCATTCTAACTACTAGAATTAACCCAGAAGTCGGAGACTTGTGCGGGAGAGGAGGCGGCATATTCTTATTACGCAGGCCGCATTTGCGCCCAGGAACGAGTTACGTTGGGAGGTCCTAACCACCATTCAGTGCAGGAATGAGGGAAACCTGGAAAACCTCATTAATTAGGGGGGTGGTCAAATGCCAACCGGTG
>NW_019421767.1:0-4595 GCF_000390285.2 Anoplophora glabripennis
CGTAAAAATTATACAATTAACCACCATGTAAACAATCTTCCCCCCATTTTTATGACTGTGGAAACTAATATGTTATTGTACATAATATTTAGCATATATGTATGGTGATAAATTCAGCTTGCCGAAACAAAAAGTCGCTTCCAACTCTATATTTCCTGGCCTATAAGTATTCTATTTATTAGCATTGCACTTATTTTTTGTCAGTTTCATTGTATTAGTCACAGTTTGGGAAAAAATGAGTACATATATACTATTATATTTTTTAAGGAAAATTCAAATTTTCATAAAAATTTGGTTAAAAAATTGTCACTTTAAATTTTTTTTTACTTATAACTACTTTTAAAAACAACAACAGAATTCCTAAATTTGGTAACCATAAATAAACAAAACAAAAATCATTCTGCGACATCTGTTGCTGTTAAATCGGTAATAATTCTGCCATTTGTGCAACACATTTTATTGCCTGTTTATGTTTACGAAACTGTTTAGGACGCGCAAATTTTCCACACCTCGTCAAATTTTTACGAGCTTATGTTGGTACCTACCTCATTGAAGATTATAGGAAAATAATAGAATACAATGTACAGGAAATATTACTGACGGGAGATATAACTAAAAGATTAGGTAACCGTTGTTTTCAAAATGTTCTTAGAAAACAATAAAATAACGGTGCCAAAGTATGGCAAAATTTGTTTAAGGAACAAGTATACATCTGAGGATCATTAGCATAAAACCGGCTCCAGGTGACGACGTCGTCACTCGCCAAACATTCGTCAAACAAAAATGTGTCATATATATTTGGCCAAATTGAGCACACGAATAATATCTCCACAAATAATCCTAAACTATGTACAATGTACATAGGTACATTTATCAATTGTTCACGTCAACCGCTTTTGTACAGATGCTATTTCTTACGAATATAGACAACAATACAAGGTGTAACTGGCTTGAAGTGTAAATATTGTTACAGTCCTCTGAACGAACTGTCACAAGTTGAATGTCCATATGTGTCTGCAGTTTGTATAGCTTTGGGGAGTGAAAATATGCTTTCAGATGTATCGACATGCATCATCCACACGATGCGGCATTTGTTTACGTTTTATAAATGAACTCCGGTAAATCTAAACGCATTCTGGACCACTCAACCATCCATACCACGGACTAACATAATTCAATCCTACGCTTCAAGAGAAATGTATATTTACATCTAAATTTCCCTTCGTTTTTTCTATAGTACCAGTAGCTGTCAGTTACTTATATTACTGATATAGAAAACACCCTGTACATTCCAAAACTACTGACTAAACAAACTACATAAAATAAAACTATCCGAGAAGAAAAAACGAATTCTGATCCCAACATTTTCTTAACGGTTTTTCTCTGGTCGTACGACCTCGCCTTTCTCGACCCTCAATTTCTTCTTGTCCCCCATGACCGTAGCTTTTCATAAGTTTTTATCTGGCGATCCGAATTGGTGCCCGGGAAATTGCACGGGAATATCTCAGGCGGCAGTTACCCAACAAATGAATGTAGTTGCTCCACACGCCAAGCGCTCATCGCCAATCGAGTATCCACTGCCGCTGCTGTTGTAAAACATTTATTTACGCGATGTCACGCACATCTTCATGAAGTTTTTTTTTCTTTATTGCATCGCTATACCTCTCCCGGCACGGTCTAAACTGAGAAACGCAATGTGGGAAGGCTTGTGTGTGCATTGTATCCGCTTTTATGGCGTACGTAATCTATTTACATGCGTCTGGATGGTTTCTGCAAATGAAAATGACGTCCGTTCGTCGCTTCTGCTTAGAAAACAGAAATAATTAAAATAGTTTATGAGAAAAATTAAGTGGAAACTGTCACTGACGTTAGTGGCGGTGTGTCTAAAAAGCTTATTTATAAATACTTACATACATTACGATATTGTTTGAAACTTAAATTAAATAATTTTTATGCAAATTTTATATGACTTGCAATNTTTTTTTTTTCTTTATTGCATCGCTATACCTCTCCCGGCACGGTCTAAACTGAGAAACGCAATGTGGGAAGGCTTGTGTGTGCATTGTATCCGCTTTTATGGCGTACGTAATCTATTTACATGCGTCTGGATGGTTTCTGCAAATGAAAATGACGTCCGTTCGTCGCTTCTGCTTAGAAAACAGAAATAATTAAAATAGTTTATGAGAAAAATTAAGTGGAAACTGTCACTGACGTTAGTGGCGGTGTGTCTAAAAAGCTTATTTATAAATACTTACATACATTACGATATTGTTTGAAACTTAAATTAAATAATTTTTATGCAAATTTTATATGACTTGCAATATTGCTTGATTGTCTAAATTGGATATAATTTTTTTGAAATTTATACAGGGTGAGCCAATTTTAACATTTTTGGAGTTTTTCGAAAGTTTTATAACAGAAATAAGTATTTAAGAAGTTTCGGGCTTGGTTTTCCAGTCTACAAAATACTGCCTCGATATATGTACAAACATCTTGATTCTTATAAAAGAAACAGGACATTTTTCATTTCTATTTGTTTATTTTTTATTTGGCAGGCCATTCGTTTTTATAATACAAAGTATCCCATTCAAAGTTAATTATTTTATAGCTCTAGTAATATCAGTAACACAAAAAAAATTGTTTCGAATAAAAGTTGCACCAAAAATAGCAAATAAGATCCTTAATGGGATCTAGTCTGATCTAACAAAATATAATTGTTCTTTGTGGGCTTTATTATAACAAGTAAATTTTATTCTTCGCCTTCTACAATACAATTTATGCAAAATCCGAAAAGGGTGTCGATGAAAATTTTACGAAACATTCGGTTATGACTTCAGTAGAATGGTAAATTCTGTTGATTATTATTGTAGATCCATGTAGTAGCGTTTCTAATAGTTATGTACGCTTTTCTTTTAGTAATTATTTTATTAGTGGTACGGTTATGAACTGAAATATGCGTTATTAAAAGCTTTGAACTTCAAAGGTCCATAATAATTGCTATTTCTCTATTTGTAATGTATCCGTAAGTAACAAGATAGGTTTTTAATGCTTGAATGAATGGCATCTGATTATCATGTTAATTTCAGGAGATATTTGATAATTTCGAGGATGTTGTAAAGGAATTTTTTTTAAAGGTTAAATATACAGAAAAGGTACGTTTTAGACCCAATAGTATGGCATATTCAATGAGAAATTAAAACTAATAAATACGTACATTCCATTTGAAAAATAAGACACAGTATAATTGAAAATAATTTTAAAATGCGAAAATATTTGAAACCCTTTTTTGTGTTACTGTTTCCCTAGACCTATTAAAGAATTCGTCTTAAATTGGACACCCAATATATGCGTCTTACAATTAGTAGAGTGGCTGTCAGAGAGAACCGCAATTCAGTGGCGTACCAAGCAGGTTAATGCGTGAGCCGCTGCCTCAGAATGCTTTCCACGTTCACGTCACGTTAGTATACTGTTGCTTTTTTTATCGTGCGGATGTTGCGCAATTAATTCCTATCCGTTGGTATTTATTGGTGGTGGTGTATTGCAATTTGTTGCTTTTTAATAAATAATGCGTACGCCTATGTCCCGCGGCTCAGTTCTGACAGCCCTAGATATAAGAGCTTTCTTTGCCCACTAAATACTATTTCTGTATTCAGTTTATCGCGATAAATTATGTTTCTACTACTACTCTCTGAAAAAACCTGAATTCGTAATTTTGAGAAAAATAAAATTGGTTAGAAAACAAAAATTTCATACTTGCAATTTTCTGTCTTTAAAAAAATTAAATTAACACAAATTAATACAGGGTGTTGATAAATTTTGAAATTATATTGTAAGGATTAGATATTTTGTTATATTAAACAGCACGAGACAAAAAAACAAAAAATAAATAAATAAGTACTGATCTTGTTTAATAGAAAAATCGAAAGCATTCGGCATTGCCAATTCTTTCGTCAACACGTAAGCCAGCTCGTCGAATTAAACACCAACGCATATTTGTAAAAACGTTCTTTCTCCAATAATGTTTATACCTATAGCTTCAATTCAAAGTGATAGTTCTACAAAATAACTGACTTCTGTCATATACCTAAGTTTATTTTCTTTTAAATGTCGTCAGAAATAAGTCTAAAGAATTTTAGTCCTCAGAGCAAGATGGCTTTGGACCTGTCGGGAAATTTAGTATTTAAATATTCCAAAAAAAAGCAAAATGTAGTCATTTTTAAACGCACAAGTACAAAACAAACTACAACATATGCTCAAAATGTCCACCACCATTTTCGATGCGCACATGACACCTTTGAATCCAATTTTTGCGCAGTCGCTGGAAAATTATCACGTACGGTAAACATTTTAAAAAAGCAAGGATAGTGGTATGCAAAAAACACTCCGTCACGGTTGAATTCCAGATACCAACTGAATTTTAAATTGCGTATTGCTGGTTGCTGGACAGCTTAGTATCTCGTGTTAACCGCCGCGCCGTTGTCACATTGCTCGATATGAATTTTATCGAATTTTTAATTTATTACAACGCTAACTATTTTTAAAAATTAAGCATAAAAAAGTGATAAACATTGCATTTTATGGTATTCTATGCACGC
>NW_019421768.1:0-1500 GCF_000390285.2 Anoplophora glabripennis
TTTAAAACGAAAATATTCAAATTGATAGCGGCGATATAGCGCTTTGACAGATGACATTTAAGTTCATTTGCTATACGCTACGCCCTACGTCCAAAATTTCAGAACCAACTTGACCACGTTTTTATTTGAACGCTCGTTATTAATTAAAATTTCAATTTCGGAATTATTTTACTATTATTAAATAAATAAATGAAGCTATCATTCATTAAAAGTTATTTTTTTACATATTAAGCCAAAGTAAATCATTTTTTCAATATTTTGTAAGCTATTTAATTACGATTTAAATGTAAAATTAAAGTAAAAATTCACAAATTATATCAAATATTTATTGTTAAAAGATTTTTTCGAGTAAACTAAAATATAACGCTTTAATAGGATAGTGGAATGGAAGGTATGTTCACTTCACTTTGAAATCATTTTCGTTTGGGTGTTTAGCTAATTTTTTTTTTAAGAATTTTCTCGCGATCTAATGCGACCCGACAGCCCGGTATATAGATGCGAGTAAACCGCTTGATGTGTTAATCGATACGGTCCCCGCGCGTCGACCCGCAATCCTCGTGTGGCGGGAAGGGGCGGCGGAGGCAGCGGTGGCGGCGGTGTATTATTGAATGGAGCATTTTGAATGAAAAACGGGCAAGGCTTTTTCCATTGAGATAAGAGGCACGCCGGCGCCTCTGTCATACGAGGCGGGATTAATGAGGGGAAAAAATAGGGAACACGGGGGTGTTTATGAAGTCTGTAAAAACAATTTTAAGGGCGCCTCTCTCGGGGAAGATTGTTTTATGTAAAGATAAAGGAGTTTAAGGATTTAATCGTGGAATTATTTGTAGTTTAGGATAACGCAACTCTGTGTTTTGACACTTGACTATTTTCAAGCACGGCGGATAACGACGATCAGTGAGTGTGATGATTGTATTCGTTCTTATTTCGTTCAAACTTATTCCTCTATTACCTATTCGTTTTCTTTTCACATGAAGGTGAAGGCAAAATTCTACCCTTTATGTAGTCTTACAAAAATAAAAACAAATAAAAATCGATGGATCGCAGTTATGGAACTATCGTACACCTTTTCTCCAATAATAGGCCAGTCATTATAGCTTTTTTTCGGGAAAAAAATACTATTAGAAGTTTCTCTGCGGAATATTGTTCGGAAACGTGTTATAAACAAAATATCAATAAATCAACTCGAGACTATAGTTGTGAAACTTTGTTTTAACAGTGGTCAAAGTTATGGAAGAGTGGTTTTTTGACTCACGTAAAAAAATTATTATTCATAGCGAAAAAAAGTTTATACAAAAAAGGTAGGTATTAAATAAGCCTATAAAATGAGAAAAGTCCGATTAAATTCCGATAATTTGTTTATGCGCAAGAGCTCAAAAATGGTCGAAATTGTCCGCTTTTTTCAATTGCTAATAATTAATGCAATTTTCATCGCAGACACTTGTAATTCAGGATTTTTTAAGCTTTTTACACCCTTAATAAGTGGTAAAAATTTCAGCC
>NW_019421768.1:3492-4678 GCF_000390285.2 Anoplophora glabripennis
TGAGTCAAAAAACCACTTTTCCATAACTTTGACCACTGTTAAAACAAAGTTTCCCAACTAGCCTCGAGTTGATTTTTTGATATTTTATTTATAACAGGTTTCCGAACAATATTCCGCAGAGAAACTTTTAATAGTATTTTTTTTCCGAAACAGGCTCTTTCATGTCTATAATGACTGAGCTATAAGTTTAGCGTTCTAAAACTTTATAATTGATTGACAGCACTCAAGGCTCAAGGTCTTATAATGTAGTTGTTCTTTTGATCTATAACGGTCTTTCTCGAACGAAGTTCTTTTAAAATTGGTTTGTAAATAAGTTGTAATAAGCGAATGACGTCAGAAGGGTCCATTTTACTAACCATATTCAGCTGCTTGAAAATATCTAATTAGTAAATTTTATAAGAATACAGGGGAAAATGTTATACAGGGTATCCCGTTTATACTTAAAAAACAATTTCAAAAATAATGTTAAAGGAAAAAAACGTCCAAATCTAAGTTTCTAAAGGTTTTGCAAACACCAAAAAAGGTATAACTACTATTCGAAAATTGTATTCAACTTTAGACTTTTCGAAAACTGTCATCAAAAGTCGACATTTTCGTTAAATTTTCAGTCTTTTTTGTCACCTAGCAGCAAAATACTTTTATGTTCTAGAACGCCAAAGTCTTATTCTCACGACAAGGGAATATGTTATACACATAGCGCAAATGGCTCCATCGTTCGTCGGTTGTCTCACCTACGACATACTGATGAGGATCAAAAAGTCCGAAACCGGTCTGTGCCTGGTGGGTTAAACTGACGAACGATCCTAGCTGTTGTACTAGGTGTTGCGAGTATAATTCAATGCCGGTCGGGGCACATAGCCCGCGGAGTAGTTTCTCGCAACACTGTCAATTTAAAACAAAAATAACTATTTTCTGAACTTCGGTCAATTGTAGGGAGGAACTTGTCAAAAATTTTCAGCACAAACTGTACTAGTTATGCGACATAATGTTAAAAATGTATAGTTGACATACTTTCTCGTGTTTATATTTTTAAATTTACTTCTGCCGTTTTAAGGAGCTATATCGGAATCCGAGGGAAGTGAGGAGCGCAGGGGGGTCCTATGCTTTTCTTATGGGACTAAAGCCCGCTGCCAATTTGAAAAAATTAAATTCTATTGAAATTATTTGCGATAAACATTATCTATAT
>NW_019421769.1:0-2931 GCF_000390285.2 Anoplophora glabripennis
AAAAAAAAACAGTTGAACATGAGATTCTGTTTAAAACTTAAGAAATAATACTCACGTTTTGGTAATGAAAACTAAAGTAAAACTGATTATTAGCTAAAATGAAACGAGCAGTTTTCTGTTTACTATAAAAAAACGGGACAAAAAAAGTTTACGACGTGCTATTTACGGCCACAACTATTCTCATGTGTTTTAAAAACTTTGATTATTATTAATTTTAACCACCGTTTTAATTTCAATAGTTTTAATTATTGAAAACGTTTAGTACATTAGAAACTCCTCTCTAAGTTTGTGAACAGCATTATCTGGTTTTATACAGGCTGATACAAAATTCGGTACAAAGAATTTAGAGGCATATTTTTGAAATCAATATAAGACTTTTTTCCTATAAAAGTGAGTCCGCAAATGCTTAGTTTCCGATATTCAGGGTGTTTAGTAGTTTAGTAGTTTCTTACTTTTTTTTCAATTAGGAATAATTTCCAAACAGATTTGAATGTTGGCATAAAATTTGCGGTACAGGGTTTTCTTTAGGATGCTAAATTTAAATGGCATTTGCTTTTGATGCTGCTTGTTTTTCTTTCTCTATACAGGGTGGTCCGAATTTTATGCAGGAAACTTCGAGGGCAGATAGATCTCTTTAAGATAATATTTGTTTGCCGTATAAACATTGGTCTGGAACAGACCCTTTTTACAGATACAGGGTGTTGAAGTTGTTAAAAAAAAATGATTTTTTGTTTATATCTCCTGAATCTATTAACCGATCTCGATAAAATTTGGTACAGATAATCTATGATAATAGGCCTTACATTCCCTAAAATATGAACTCTAAAGGTACAACCAGTGGTGTACAACTGGGCAGGGGTCATTTCCTTTTTTATAAAAAAAAACCTGCGCCACTGCACTACAAGTTATTGTAACGGATTTATATTCTAATGCACAAAATACGTAAAAAAGGTAAGTTGAATTTTTTCCCTAAGATTCGCCGTTTTCATACCAGTACAATTGCCTTGTGCAGACATTTCTTACAACAATGTTACAATTATATTTATGTTTATGCTCAAAAGTAAGTGGAATTTGTAAGCACATCAACAAAATTCTTTACATTCGTTTCCACACCACCTGTGAGGTAGAGCTCCTTACGCGTTTTCGTTTCCCCTGGAAGCCTAACCCACTATCTTTACAAATAAGAACGACTTAAATCAAAATAATAATAAATGCACATTTACCAAAATCCTCATGAAATTCGGACAAGATCTTTCAACACGAATTTTCTGTGAACGTGTGGCTCGGAATAATTATCAATAAAGTTTGTGGACCTTTCTTCTTGCCACCCCGTCTAAATTCCCAGTCATTTGTAAACTTTCTAGAAAACCATCTATTTGAATTATTAGAGGATGTTCCATTAAATATACGAAAAAATAGCTGGATACAATGGATGGTAGAAGACCAAATGCCAATGTCAACCATGATGGTGCAGAGGGTCCAGTGTCTTGGCCAGCCAGATTGCCATATCTAAACCGCCTAATTAAAAGAAAACCACCACATATTATCTTCAATTAATTCCATTAATAAAAGATGTCAGAAATATATCGATGTGGGTGGTTCGCATTCTGAACAATTGTAAATACGTAACGTTAATTTTGTTTCTTGTTTAGTTGCTGTTGCTTGGTAAATATATTTTTATTATTATTTTGATTTAAATTGTTCTTATTTGTAAACAGTATTAGGCCTCCATGGAAAACTAAAACACGCCAGGAACACTACCTCACAGTTGGTGTAGAAAGGAGTGTAAATAATTTTGTTGATGTGCTTACAAATTGCACATACTTTTAAAGCATGAACATAAATATTCTTGTAATAATATTATGGTGTCTGCCACAAGGGAATTGTATTGGTATGAATAACTTGAGAACTGCGATTCTTTGGGAAAAAATTAAAGTCACCTTTTTTACGTATTTTGTGTATTAGAATGTAAATCAGTTACAATGATTTGTAAAAGATGCAGTGGCACCCCAAGTTTTTTGCCAACATTCAAATCTGTTTGAAAGTTATTCCTGAAAAATCGAAAAAATAAAAACCTGTAACACCCTGTATATCGAAAGCTAAACGTTTGTGGACTTATGTTTATAGGAAAAAAGTTTTATTTTGATATATATCCCTAAATTATTTATACTAAATTTTGAATCAGCCTCTATATCACTGAAACATCAAATCTAGACATCACGTCACAAAGGGTGTCCCAAAAATTATACAGAATTTGTATTGTGCACCATTTTCATTCCGAAAAGTTCACATGTTGTAGTAAATAGCTTGCGGTTAGACAAAATGGAGCGCTATACGACGGATGAGCGAATGATGATTCTAAAAATTCATTACAAATACGGAAAGTGTGTTGCTGAGGCTGTGTTACACTGAACAGGGGGGTTTCTACATGATCTCTTACAAAGATTTTCGATATCCAGCTTAGCGGCACATCGAATTATCTTTCAATAAATCCTTCTTTTCTAATTATTATACAGAGTGGCCAAATAAAAACGAAACAGAGCCATTTTCAGGAACTGCGTCAAGATTGTAGAAAAACGCTTAGACCCGTCGATTTTAGATTAAAGGGGGACATTCTTTGCTGGTATGTTTGCCTCCGCCACTTTCACCCCCAAGCAAGGGTAAGCATCACCCCAAAATATTTAAATGGCATTGGGGGTTGAGTAATATTTCTTTTGAAAGCTCTTACAATTCTCTTTACAACAGACTTTAAATTTTAAAATTCCACCTAATACTTTTTAAAAATTTCTATTTTAAAGTTGAAACTTATGTACAAACAATTAGTAACGGTAAAAATGTCAGTCATTCGAGTTAAGTACGCCAATGATATAAATTTAGTATTTCTTGCGTTACGTTGGTTTTTGGCGATTTGTTATCACTTTCGTAAAAAAA
>NW_019421769.1:3794-4682 GCF_000390285.2 Anoplophora glabripennis
AAAATACATTTAGTCCAGGAACTTCATGAGGATGATTATGACCGCCGTTTGCAATTTTGCGAAATAATGAGTGAGCGAGCAGGGAACGATCCACAGTTCCTTTTTAACATCTGTTTTTCTGATGAATGCAGTTTTTTCTTGAACGGTACGGTAAATCGTCACAATTGCCGCTATTGATCCGATTCAAACCCAAGAGTCTTTCACGAGGTGCATACACAGCAACCGAAAAAATTAAATGTATGGGCTAGAATTTTCGGTGACCGGATGGTGGGTCCTTTTTTTCTACCTGGTAATTTGACTGGCCAAATGTATTTGCAGTTACTGGAAGACGCCATTGACCCTGCCTTGTCTGATATTATTGAAAGTGTTCCAGAGTATGACGAAGATGATTTGATTTTTTAACAGGACGGTGCTCCTCCACATTATGCGTTAATTGTTCGTCTGTATTTAGACCAATGTTTTCTACGGAATTGGATTGGGAGAAGAAGCAGCATTGAGTGGCCTCCACGATCACCGGAATTGTCGCCCCTTGATTTCTTTTTGTGGGTATACCTAAAAAGTAAAATCTATAAAACACAGCCAGCGTCGCTGGAAGATTTCCGTCAAAGAATCGTCCACGAATTCCGTCGAATCACTCCGGAAATACTTCGGAATGTGCGCGAACGTTTCGAACAAAATCTTTATTCCTGTATGGAAGCTTGTATGGTCATCAGTTCGAACATTTAGTAACATAATTTAAATTTTAAAATGTAAATTTTTTTCAATGTATTGGGCGGAATTATAAAATTTAATTTCTGTTGTAAAGAGAATTGTAAGAGCTTTCAAAAGAAATATTACTCAACCCCCAATGCTATTTAAATATTTTGGGGTGATGCTTACCCTTGCTTG
>NW_019421770.1:0-918 GCF_000390285.2 Anoplophora glabripennis
AATATTACCACGCCCATGGCCGGTTCTTATCTCGGGGTTTTATTACTCTCTTTCATTTCCAAGCAGACTATACAGGGCTAGATTAGTTGCCAAAAAATAAGTAGAGTTTGTTCTATAAACTTTTTTCCTGGAAGACGTGGTATTCGAGATACAGGGTGTTCAAGTTTCCAAAAATATATATATTTTCCGTCATATCTTCATAATGCGTCGAACGATTTGAATGAAATTTACTACAGCGTATTCACTTAATTAGGCCTTTTATTCAATGTAATATTACCTCGTGACCAGTGGCGTGCTACTGAAGGTGACACTCCCTTTTCCAAAGAAAAAAATACGCCACTGGTGGTTTTTTGTAGAAATAATGTTAATTTCAAGTACTGTTACGTTAAATAAATGAAAAGTGTTTCTTGGTGTTTTTAATAGTAGTTTCTGTATTTAAAGTGAAATCACCCTGTACATACGAGTGGACCATTTTGGTGATCCATGAATTGGTATCTTGGAAACTATAAGAGATAGGAAAATGGTTAGATGGGGAAAATTTAGACACTTCTGTTGCTAAGTTAATGGCGCTTGCACACCGATCCTAGACATTCAGGTTTTTGAGTTATTTTGAAAAAAATAAATATGACGTTTTCGAAAATCGTCTGTAACTTTTTTATTTAGAGGAAATTTTAAAATCTGGAAACACTTTTTCACGGCAAGTGTTTTCGAGGAATTTTACTATATAGGGTGTTCCTGAAAAGGATGGACAACGCTTGACCACAGGTTCCTTGGATGAAAATAAGACTATTTAGCCTAATTTACCTATATACAAAAGTGCACGCCTACTGAGATATAGCCTTCTAAATATAGAATAGATAACCTATTTTTTTTCAAATAATTTGAAAACTATTTTTCTTAGAAACTTCAAATTTGGTA
>NW_019421770.1:1411-4587 GCF_000390285.2 Anoplophora glabripennis
CCTAACTTACCTATATACAAAAGTGCACGCCTACTGAGATATAGCCTTCTAAATATAGAATAGATAACTTATTTTTTTCAAATAATTTGAAAACTATTTTTCTTAGAAACTTCAAATTTGGTACACTTATTTTTTTATATAAGGGCAAGGTAAATATAGTATTTGGAGAGACTATATATACAGGATGTTATATTTCTAGTGCCTGTGCGCCACTGGCTATCCCGTAACTTTTTTGTGTGTATGCCAATGACGACAGAATTTATATTTTTTAAAATAAGCACTATTTCAGAAGATTTTTTTGCTCTTACAAAATTTCGATATCGTTTATGGATTTCGAGTAAAATTCGCATTTTTTATGCCTTCCTTTATGCAAGGAACCCGTGGTCAAGCGTTGTCCATCCTTTTCAGGGACACCTTGTATATTTAGATTTTCATTGCGACGTTTCGGCTGCGAGAAACCATCATCAACATTCTTTTTTTTTATGGGCTCCATATTGAAGCTTTGAGCTTAGCAAAAAGAGTATTTTTTGGCTTTTCAATATAATGTAAGTAAGAAAAAATTTCAAAAACAACCTCAAAAATCAATATTTTAAATAAATGTGGCAACACCGCATAATTTTTCGAAACTATTAAATAATAGTCTCAAATTTTTATAAAAGCTTATCATTAACGTCATAGCGTTGAGTGAAAACATTAACTATAGTAATGGCCATGTGTTTACGAAGAAATCTCCTTTGTAGTCTATGAATCTCCATGACGATAATATTTTCATTTGTTTCAAACTGCTTGTCATTTTGAACTATTGCTAATCATAGAGTTAATTGTTAACAGTTGGATTGACACTTATTTTAAAAGCGTCATAATGGGTTTGCCTTATTCCAATGAGGATAAATGTGATATGTTAAGAGTGCTATGTTAAAAATAATAAAAATATTACTATGACTTTAAACGATTATATTGGGAATTATCCTGAGAGACAACTACCAAATAAACGGTATTTTTCTAAATTTATGACAAATTTTAGAATGTTGAAGCCACATGCTAAAAACTATGCAAAAGACAATATAAAGCACTCATATGTCACATTTTTCTTCACTGGAATAAAAAAAACTTATTTTTTTTACTCAACGCCATGACATGATAGGCTTTTACAAAAATTTGAGACTATTCTATAATAGTTTCGAAAAAATATGCGGTGTTGCTAGATTTATTAAAAATATTAAATTATTAATTTTTGAGGTTGTTTTTGAAATTTTTTCTTATTTTACATCATTGAGAAGTCAAAAAAATGCTCTATTTGCTCAGCTTAAAATTCAATATGGCTCCCATAAGAAGAAAGAAAGTTGATGGTTTCTCGCAACCGAAACGTCGCAATGAAACTTCAAATATGGAGTGAAATTCCCAGAAAAACTAGCTCCGAAAAAGTATTTTCAGAATTTAAAAATTCCTTTAAATAAAAGACGATTTTCGGAAACGCCACATTTACTTTTTTTCAAAATAACTCAAAAGCCTGAAGAGCTAGGACCGGTCTGTGAGCGCCATTAAGTTAGCAAAAGAACTGTCTAAAACTTTCCCCAGTTAACCATTTTCCTATCTCTTATAATTTCCAAGATACCAATACATGCATGAATAAATTGATCCACAATGTATGTATAATAGCGTTTTTTATGATGATTTTTAAGGACTGACTTTTTGTCATGGATATCAAAAATAGCTACCACTGTTTTATATGATCGTCGTCACACAGAATGCACTATCCCTACGCTATGTTCGCGATGGGAGATATGTCGAGGTGAATCGTAAATTTATATCCTCAAAAAAAAAAATCATGCTCATCATCAGTAATTAGTAACAGGTATTAGTAACATAGACCTTAGTTTACTAGGTCTATGATTAGTAAAAACGTCACTATTTTTTATGCAGACTGAGAGCATAGTGAAAATAAACACAATCATAGCGCTAGGTGTGTTCGTAATGTTCACGTGTGTAGCATAAGAAGCGAACTTAGCTAACGAGCATAGCGCTCTGTAGAGGTGTTTTAATATCTCATGAGCCGCGAAATGCGCGAAAGGCGTGGCGTATCCGCATAATTCTTCCAATAAGCACGTTGTGAAAACATTGACTCAGAATTAGACCACGTGCCTCATTACAACCAGAAATGAACTAAGGCGCTCGGGCATCAATAAAGTCAACTGGCGAACGTTCGTTATATATATTTTTATTGCTTAAATTAAAATAATAAAGAATAGGGCACTTTATTATTATATTTGTAATCGGATCAAAGGCTTGCTTACGCTACGAGAGCTCGAGATAGACTGTGAATAATGGATGTAATGTTTTTAGGACGTAGAATAATTTAGGCGACGGCCAGAATTATGTGTCTGTGCATATCAAGGTCAAAGCTCATAAGATTTTGAAACACCTCTACATCCCTAGCATTAGAAAATGGGATGTGAAATACAACCTCCAATTTGTTCGGTGTTCAGAAACAATTCTTGAAGATACACAGACTCAAACTTGAACCAGTGCAGGGCCTTCCTTGTCAGTTACATGAAAAATTTGAGAATCTAACCAGTAGCGTCGGAAGTGGGTGGAATTTGAGATGTATCGCCTATTCTAAAGGTGTTTGTCATTGGAGAAAACATTTGAAAGACGTACCACTACGTAACATTTGACGTAGGCGTACCACTTCCATTTTTTAATTTTTTTTACACCATTCACTAAATATCCAAAGACCAACAAAGAAATTGAATTCAAACAGATCCAAAAACCATAATTTTGTAAGCATATATGAAAACCAATTATTTTTATTCTAATACTTCAACAATCCCAGCCAACTAATTGTACAAATCTTCCGCTTACTTGCACAACTGTAAGATATTTTGATTTTCGTCAATACAAACAATAATATTAGTTTTAGCATAGATATACTGAGAAAAAGTTGCCACATTCTAGAAAAAGATTTGTATGTCGTTGTCTAAACTGTTTCAAACGAAATCGTCAGTATTCGGTATCAAAAGCATTACTGTCAAATAAAAGATTCGAAATAAATAAAAAATTAGACATTTTGAAGTGGGCAATTACCTTTGTGTTTGTTTCTGTAGTGGCATTGGTTCTACAAAGGTGGCTATATTCCTGGCCGAGAAATAGTGAAATTTCTGGCGTTTTTAGGTACT
>NW_019421771.1:0-3169 GCF_000390285.2 Anoplophora glabripennis
GTTTTATGTTGATATGTTGAATAATGTACGACTACGGCTAACAGGCGCAAAATGTTAAGTAGCTTAGGATGTAAACGATGAAAATTATTATTATTTTTTAATTGTAGGTAATTGTGCTAGTTAATCTACCGTGATGGAATATTTTATAAATATACATATATATTTTTCCAAAAATAAAAAAACGGTGACGTATAAAACCTTACCAAAGCTGCAAAAATGAAGATAATTGAATCTTGCAAATTTCTTTTGGTTTCTGCGTATTTACACTATGTGTATACCAAATTTCAAGTGTTAGCAAAACTTCAAACAAATTTGGCAAAGTTTCGAGTTTCAGATGCCGATGGATGTATAAAACTTTATAGAACTCTCCTGATCTTCGGCTTTAGCGTCATTATTGTAGGTATATGTATATTGAACTATAGTTTTCGAAAGTTTTATCACTTTTTGTTTATAATTGACATTTTACAGCAACTTTAAAAAAATTACGTTTTATACCGTTTCTTCAATCTCACGGCTTTGTTATTGCAAATTTCGTAATCGGACCACCGCCATTTTGTAGCTAATTTTATTACGAACAAAATCATGTCCCAAGCATTTTTTCGTACAAAGTCATCCCGCTGAGTTATTTAAAGAAAACTATTAAAAAATGTTTTTTTACAATTAAATTGTTAATAACTTTTTTTCCAGATAAAATACTTTGTCGGCAAATTAGCCTGTTATTGTACTCATCATTTAAAGTATTCCTGTGTAGTTATTTCCGAGTTATCAAGGAAATGTCACAAACAGTAACTTTTCGGCCTTTGCCGACTGGACTATAGGCTATCAAGAGTAAAGAAAGATATCTTTGCCACTCGGTTATACAAGACGAATTTTATAACTAGCTGGAGAAAATCTATTAAAATCTATCCAAGAGTAGCTGATATTGTTCGTTTCTGTGCAACTTTCTGGAAAACGATCGATTCCAGCTATACATATGTAACGAATACATCTTTTTGGAAACAAACACAAGTCCTTCTGGTTGTTCTAAGATAATAAAAAATTCATAATAACCCACCCTTACACAAAAGTACGATTTATACATGTTTCTTTATTATTTTTTTATCGCAGTCACTTTTAGAATCAGTTTTATCGTCTCGAAAAAAAATAAAGAGAAATAATTGTTCTTGGTTAATATTTTGAGTTCTGTATGACACTAAAATCTTATCTTTACAAATATCTTGCCATTGTTAGCACAAAAATGTGCAAATAATTTTTTTAAATTCACAGGCGTAGCTGTGGGGAGTGATGGATTTTGCTATGACGACCTCTCGCGATATATCGCGACATTTTCGATTGGCCGGCGCACTGATTGTTCATATTTTGACTGAGCCGCATCCATGTTACAGCAGGGAGACCGACCGTCCCTGAACCCATCACAACGACATCGATAACGACAGAACAGACAGACAGACAGACTGGCAAACTCTTTCACGCACACACACACGCGCCCGTCTACTCGGCCTACGGAGCGCCTCTCACACCTATCACTAATTATTGGGACACAGCAATTTATGTTATCCATTATTACTATATTGTTACTTACAATTATTAAGTAAGCGATCGTTAAGATCCGTAAAAAACCAACACAGGTGCAGTTCTAACATTAAAAAATCTACCTAGAAGACTCACAAAACAGGGTTGCACGGTGACCCAGAACGTCCATGCGGTTGTCGCATACCTTCATTTTATTTTTAGGGTGGCTAGGCGAGCCACCGTAAGATTGCTTAATTTTCCTTCAGATGACACTTCTGCAACAAGGTTTTTCGTGCGAAAAAATCTTTCGTAGTGTGGTACGACAGATATTATAAAACTCGTATTACAGGGTGTACTGTTATTGTTGTTACTGTAGGGTTATTTCGGTTATTCCTTTAAGAAAAAAGTGGTAAATACAAAAGCTGCAGAAGTTTTTCTGAATTCTTTATGGTTAAACTTAAAAAAAAAAACTAATAAACAATTGAAACATTAAAAAACAATATTGTATTAAGGTTTACATATTCTGCTAAAATCCTTTCCGAGAATTTCAGGGATATGAGGTTTAATTGGTGTGTCTTCAATAGTATGGGAGATATAACAAAAAGTATACCAATTTTTACATATCAAATATACTCATTTTCAAGTCAAATTTAACCTCTTGCAAGTCAAATTCATTGGTTTATAAATCAAATTCACCATATTGGGAGCATGGAATTATATTTTTAAAAATGATCCAAAATTCATCTCCCGTATGAAAAAGATAAACATACCGTTGCCATACGTGAAAAAGTATCAGTCAAATAATGTCACCAAACGTAACCTGAAGAATAGCTTGTTGATAAAGATAGCAACGATTTGAGGAGTGTTGAATAACACATGGAAAAACATGGTTAGTTATCTCATGCAAATATTTTTGTGAAAAGTTGTCACAGATTCAAAAATTCCGGAAAATTTGGATCTCGGAAAACCTATGAAAATTAAAAAATATATACAGGGTGATTCAAAAAACCGCTGACAGACTTCTAGGGTAAGTAATACATGAAAAATTAAGATGAAAAGTCTTAATAAACATAGGGTCGCAAATGCCTCCTTAACGAGATACAGGGCGCCAAAGTTTCCGTAAAATTAAAGCGTAAAAATGACAAAAAGAAGCTTATAATCTAGTTTACTTAACTCACTTGTACACATTGACATTAGTGACAGGCGATGTTTAATTTTATTTTGAATAGCACAAGCCTACTATGCGAAACTAAAATGAATGAAAATAAAATTGGATTTACAAATTTTCTACAAAGGTGGTTCACTTAAAAATGGTTGCTTTAATCCAAATTTTGCAAGACCAATTCGATAGACAATTGAACACTTTACACCAAAACAGTGCCCTTTTGAGAAAATTAGCAGTGGCGCAGAAAATATTTTTAAAAAAGGCTCACGTTGACCCCGTCTCTACGACACTGCTGCTCATAAAATTTTGAGCAGTACATCAAACATTGGTCTTAAGGTGCTAACTACGCATAGCAAATTTGAAATAGAAATGTTCAGGCATTTTGGAATTATTGCAGACAATGTTTAATTTTACAGAAACTTTGACGCCCTGTATCTCGTTAAGGAGGCATTTGCGACCCTATGTTTATTAAGACTTTTCGTCTTAATTTTT
>NW_019421771.1:3995-4657 GCF_000390285.2 Anoplophora glabripennis
CGATTTGAAACAAGAGTACCTTTTTAACGTAAAACAGTTCGGGAAAACGGAATTTGCTGTCCAATTTGTTAAAAAGTCAAAGATGAAAAAGTTACACACGCAAAGTACCAAGGGCCCCCCCGTACCCACCCCAATGGACCTTGTGGAAATAAATGGATTAGTCCATCAAATTGCTCATCAAAATTTAGCTGTGTATACTAAATTTCATTCATTTATCGCAACGCGATTGAGAGATATTGCAAAAAAATGATTTCCATTCCTCCCTCTTCAATGGGTCCTTGTGCCCTTAGAAAGCATTTCCGGAGCCATGTTCATATGAACTTTTTTACTTAGTTTTGATCATAGAATCGGCCTGTTCAGGGTTGGCAGCTAATTATGAGACACACTGTATATGTTCATAATGATGAAGAGCTTGTAACTCTAGAATAAAAAGCAGACATGGAATTTGAAGATTTTTAAGTCGATTGGAAAAATGTTTTTCTCCGAGTTCTGTTTTTTAGATTGCTTTTATGTTTAAATTTGGTTAAAAAATACTTTAACTGTTTTTTTTTGTTATAGTGAACTGATATTCAGCAAGTTGATAACAACACTAAACACGAATGGACTAGCTTTTATAATTCTAATACGAAGAATAATATACCCAACAGTTTTGCTTTTTCTAG
>NW_019421772.1:0-589 GCF_000390285.2 Anoplophora glabripennis
TCAAGAGCACCTTACCATGGTTTACCATGCACAAGTATCTTCAAGGTTGCGATATGGCATATGCTTTTGGGGACCAAGTGCTCACACTATGGACGCGTTTGTAGCACAGAAACGCCTTATTAGATGTCTCGCTGGTGTACCTGTTAATTATTCCTGTAGAGAATTGTTTAAAAATTTTTAAATTTTGACTGTGTTTGGTCTATACTTGTTCGAGCTCTGTGTTTTTGTTTTTAAGAATAAAAGAAATTTTATTTTAAATACATCTATTCACCAAAAGAATACAAGGTCTAAGGACAATTTTCACGTACCGCCTTGTAAATATGTATTAACATACAACTCTCCCACTTATTTGGGTTTGAAAATTTTTAATATGTTGCCTACCTCGATAAAACACATTGATAACATATCAATTTTTAAAAGGTCCTTAAAGGACTATCTTACGAGAAAAGTTTTTTATAGTTTGCAAGAGTTTTTCGATGGTAGGTAATGTTCAGTGTAGGTAATGTTTAGTGTTAGTTTTTAAGTAAAAATTGTGACCATTCCTATACAAATGGATTTTGTCAACAGGAAAATAAATTATTATTATTAT
>NW_019421772.1:3022-4583 GCF_000390285.2 Anoplophora glabripennis
CAATAAAGAAGCTGACAAGCTAGCCAGGAGCGCATCGGGCCTCAACATTTTTGGACCCGGCCCCTCCAGTGTGCTTCCGTTGTCGGCACTTGTTGGAATTATCAAGGAAGACACCCACAAAGAATTTATGAAACGGTGGGATGAAACAATCAGCTGTCACTTTGCTAAGGAGTTCTTAGTGTATCCTAGCAAAGACACAGCCAAAAAATACCTGGCTATGTCTAGGTCAAATCTTCGCCTGGTGACAGGTATTCAAACTGGACACTGTTGGCTAAGGAAACACCTTTACAATATGGGGAAGTGTGAAACACCTCTTTGTAGGGGCTGTGAACAGGAAGACGAGACGGTGTTGCATTTACTATGTGAATGCACTGCCGTCTCGTCAACAAGAGAGTCGATGTTGGGAGAACGCTGGCCTTCAATGGCCTATATTAGAGAGATCCCCCGAGCAACGCCACCACCTTTTTCACTGTAATAGGCAGGTTGGCGGCTCAGGTGGATTGATCTCTCTAATGGGAGGATGTACAAGGGGCCCAATGGGGTCTAAGTGCTGTAGCTTTGCTACCCTCCCCACAATTACAGACTCCAAAATGGACACTTTTTATCGGCAGATTAACAGCTGTAACATAAAAATTTCAGCCAATTTAACTGAAACCACTTTTTCATAAGAAAAATGCGGGGTCCTTTAACACTGGAATCAGTATTTCAGACAACTACTAGTCTATGGACTTTTTTGACAGAAATGCATAGAAATAATGGTCAAATTTTAGAAAAGAGGAATTTATAGCATAGTTGTAAATATTTAGAATAAATGAACGAATTCGAAAAATAAAAATATCTGATCACACTTGGGGAGACGGTATAATTCAATGGGGTTTGTCAAAAATTTTTGAAACAGAAAATATTATCGTTAAAAGCAAATTAAAAAAGACTATTTTATCAAACAATGAAAGATACGTGGTAAATTACTCTGGGAACTTAAATCCTTGCTGACTACAAATACTAAAAGAAGTATGTAATAACAGCGTAAACATCATATGTAGCTATAGAATAGACACCAATCAATAGAGCATTAAATAAGTGATTTTGTGACAAAAAAGTACTAGTAGCAAATGGACCATGTGTAGTAGCAAATGAACTGTGCCATCATATAAATGACAGTCTATACAGGGTGGTCCGAATTTTATGCAAGAAATTTCGAGGGCAGATAGATCTCTTTAAAATAATATGTGTTTGCCTTATAAATATAGGTCTGGAACGGCACCGTTTTAGAGATACAGGGTGTTGAAGTTGTCAAAAAATATTGATTTTTTGTTTATATCTCTGGAATCTATTAACCGATCTCAATAAATTTTGGTACATATAATGTATGATAGTAGACTGTATATTCCCTGAAATATGAGGTTTAAAGGTTCAACCAGTGGTGTAAAACTGGACAGGGGTCACCCCCTTTTTTACAAAAAAAACCTACGCTACTGCATTTTTTTTACATGTCATTGTAACTGATTTATATTTTTATGCACAAAATACGCAAAAAAGGTGACTTTAATTTTTTCCCTAA
>NW_019421773.1:0-4602 GCF_000390285.2 Anoplophora glabripennis
TTATTAAATCAATTCAAACAATGGACTTCGATACCAGAAATCCAGGAATAACTAACTCCACAGACAAAATTCTTAACTGCTGATGTTGCGAAAACTGTTACCCCGTCTCTATCCTGGATTTCGAAGAATATAATTTGATGTCATTAAATTTTTTTTAGAAAGAATTATTCCGATCGGATCGCCCCTGCGCCCAGCGGTGACGACAAAAAAAAATTTGTTACACTTTGAAAGTTTATACCCCCTATACATTGTTAGATTCTATATTCCGGGTGTTCAAAGAGTCTGGAAAAACTTGAATAATTTCCCAGGTAAATTATTTTTGAAAAATGTTAAGGTCATTCTTCTAGTAACTTTTGACGAGGAATTCAATGGTGACCTTGGATTTGACCTTGAAGGTTATTTCAAGGTCACCTCCATCTTTTAAATGGAAACCCCCTTTTCCGACGTCGGCAATCGAAAGAGCCGGAAATTTTACGTTCAAAAACTCTAAGGTTGACGTTGAAGGCCATTCAAAGGTTATTTAAATTTGAGGGCTGGATATCTCCAAAGGACGAAGTTGATGAAAATAGTACAAAGTTCACTTTAGTTATTTTGTTTAATTGCAATTAGTGGTGATCTTAAAATCACCTTCCTGGTGACCTTCAAGGTCATTTCAAGATAAAAATTTTTTTTTCACTATAATAAAGCACCCCTAAAGGGACAGAAATTACTACGTCCACGTCGTTGTTCCTGGGTAACTCTAAAAGTTAAAGTATGAAATCTTCCGCTCTTTCGATTGCATGAGGATTCACATGAGGAGATTTTCAGTAAAAAAATTACCTTGAAATGACCTTGAAGGACACCAAGGTCACCACTAATTGCAATTAAACAAAATAACTAAAGTGAGCTTTGTACTATTTTCATCAACTGCGTCCTTCGGAGATATCCAGCCCTCAATTTTAAATAAAACAATGAATGACCTTGAAGGTAAATTTATGACCTTGGAGATTTTGGACGTAAAATTTCCCGCTCTTTAGATTGGCGACATCGAAAAAGGGGGTTTCCATTTAAAAAGATAGAGGTGACCTTGAAATAACCTTCACGACCATCGTTAAGATCAAATCCAAGGTCACCATTGAATTCCTCGTCCAAAGTTACTACAAGAATTACTCTAACATTTTTCAAAAATCATTAACCTGGGAAATTATTTAGATGTTTCCAGACTTTTTGGGCACCCTGTATTTTCCAAACACCTAGCTTTACACTGCCGATTCTTTATGCATGTCCAGTGTTAATATGTCAAATTTATTCTTCGTACATTCATTATTCATAAATGGAACATATTGAATAAACCAATAAATGTGGTATGTAACTTAAACTAACAAAGAATATTAAGATTAATGGATTATTCTAAAAAAATTGGTATTTCTTCAATCCAGTGGTTCCCAAATTGTTTTAAGATATGATTTCCAAATTTTTTTGGAAGTTCTGATCCCTTTTCATAGCAGATGTTTGCTTGTGGCGATACTTAGATCTCTAAAGTATTTTTAAAAGAAACAATGAAGTTTTACTAAATAGAACACCAATTACATTGTGACAATTGTCCAATATATTCTATTTTTTGGCGTGTGTTGGACGACGGTGTTTTTGGTTCACTGGCGTTAAAGTTTGCGTGTTTAATTAGAAACATCATGAATATTTTATGAAAGGAACTCTGTCAGAGATGACATCAAATTTAAAAAAAATTGGCGCAAATTGGAATGGAATCACTTTTGAACTGAACAAAAGCAAAACTGTCTTGAGCTCGCTGACATTATTTTTTTAATGTGTTCGAAATACCGACAAAAATGTACCCTATCGAAACAATGTAATAAATTGAAGTTGTTGCTTTTTATGAGTTAAATACGTAGTTAATATTTTGGCACTTGTCTCTGGAACACTTTGTATAATTCAATCAGTCAATGGCAAATGTAATATTAAGTAAAAAGCGACAGTGAGGGTGGTAATTCGCATATGTGCCATTTGAGCTCAGTCTCCCCTAATCAGATGACATGATATTTCGTTTCAAACGTAAACAAAATTATATTCACCCAGAAAGTATAGTTTGGAACATCCAGGAGTTTTTACTAGACACTAAACAGTATCCGTCCCGTCGTAAAGTCTAGCTATCCGTGTTTGTAGAACGTGTCGTGCTGAGAATTTGAATAAAATCTGAATAAGGACTTATTACATCCATCTACACACTTTCATTTCACTGCCGTGAAACATTTCTGCGTTTTCCTGCCATTTTATGGCGTAGGAGGTTTATATATTTTAATGAGTCCTTGCTTCAAGGATTTCAAGTTAAATAAGGATGTATCTGCTTTATTACAAATGCATTAAACTAATTCAAATAAATTTAAAAATGTTTTTAACATTTCTACGTCCTTTGGTGAGGCATATTCCTAATGTCAAAAGTGCCCTGGAATTCAAACTTTACTGATATATTATTGCAAATAATAATAACAATATTTACCAGATAAAGTATATCTGCAAGTTATTGGTTTGTGACACAATTTTAGTTGTTTCTATTTATTTTTTGGGAATTTGCCAGTTGTGAAAAAATATAAAAATTAGTGAATTTTATGAAAATAGTTTTGCCTAACCAAAAAATCTCACACTAAAAAAAGCAGACAAATACAAAATACAGTGCAAAAAACTCATCACTTCATTTTAAAAAGTTTAACGTTTCGAAAAACTATCTGTTTTCGCCATCTGAACTTTTTTTGACTAAAACGAAAAGTCAAAAAATTTCAGAAATAAAGGAAAAAAAAAACGATTCATAACACTTCTGACATTGAAAGAGAAAATTGAAAATTGTATATGTTTTTATAACTACACTTTCAAAAACATAACATGTTAGTTAAAAAAATGTACATTTCAATGTTGTCGGAAATGATGTTGACCATCTATTGAACAGGAATATTTTTTTAGAAAGCTTGTAATGAAATATTCCTTATTTCAGCTTGGCACTATATTTAGAAACAATATGTACATCTAGATATTGTGTATAATTATAGTGTACCTTATTACAGTAACAAATGAAATAATTCGTCTTCATTTCGCCTGCATTATTCATTCTATTGTACTTGACAGGGCAAAGTTGAGAATATTATTATATTTCTGTAAATACAGGATGTTAGAAGTTTGACTACCTTAATTTTAACAGACGATAGAATACATTAAAATAAACAAAAAAACCTTATATGACATGAGTCCTAGCTCAACCATTTCCGAGAAAAATATTATCAAAATCTGCAACTTGATGTACAAAAGTTCGAATTTGCCGCTTTTGAACAAGCGGTTTCGTAAATTAAAAATTTTTTTACACCAAAAAGGAATTTGAGTTTCAAGGCAACTCCATTTTATAGAAAATCTGCGTTAAAATGGAGGAAAGTCTATTATTTGTGCATTAATTCATATTTTGTCAAACTGTGTAATAAAATCNTATTATAAATTTGTACAACCACTTGCCATCCTCCTTTTTTGTAAATATGTACATAATAATATGTAGAAGATAGAAAATAGAAATATTTTCAGAACAAAAAACCGGCGGCCGCAAATTGGAGTTTTTATTATTTTATTACCCTTCTCTTTTCATATGCAATTATGAGATAGCAAGAGAGTGGGATGGACGTATAGGCCGGACAACTCATTATCGTGCACATGTGCGTGCACCTGGCATTTCTCGTTTTTTTTTTAAGTGTGTTTTGCCGGAATTTGAAAGAATGAAATAATCGTACTATTTTTACTAAAAACGTATTCCCTGTAGCGACATCTATATGAATATTGTAGTACTTTGTTAGATGAAACGGTACTTCAATTTCCGTTCTTAACTTTTTAACAAACTCTCTACAAGATTTGTTTCAGTTTGTTTCGTTTTGCGTTTTGTTTTAGTTGTTGTTAGGGGTTTACTTTTGTTTGTTAAACTAAAACGTTCCAGTAAATATTGACACCGTCAGTCCCAGATCTGATAAGATTTGAGAGAAAAGTGGTTTTGCAAGNAATAACTCACGTTGAAAATATATACATAATAAATTTGTTATTACTCAATTTGATTTTGAATATAAATTGTAAATTAAAACATTATTTTTTTTTTATCAAGTATTCTTGATTTAAAATGGGATTCTATTTCACGTTTGATAATTTTAATGACAATCAGATTACCTATGTCAATATTGTATCAATAATAGACAACAAATTTAATAGAACATGAGGTCTTATCTCAGTAGTCGGTTCACAAAATAGGTTTTACTTGTAATTAACTTTGTTAAAAAAATTAAATAATACTGTTGTAATCTGTGTTTTAAATTTTTATATTGACATAATAAATTATAAATTTATAATCTTTTTTTAAAAATGTCCCTATTTATCCTGCGATAACTTATTTCTGCTCTAGAAACTAACATTTACTTATTACCTATACATACATATCTATTGTCCTTTCTTTCTTTTAATGTCCACGATTTCTTAATAGTAATTTTCTTCTCTTACTCTGTTAATGTTTTTTCCTTCATATAAAAAATAGTAAACTCCACAAATAAAATATTTCGCAGCCACAACGCAACAATAAAAGATAACAGC